>NW_010361080.1:216105-241015 GCF_000414095.1 Morus notabilis | reverse complement strand
GTGGTTGTTGGGGAAGTTGCTGTTGTTGTTGGGGAAGTAGTTGTCGACGAGCCAATTGTTTTGGAGGCTTCGATTGCGGGACATGGACCATTCTTGCACCAGATTCCAAAAATGATGCAAGCTGGTCAATCTCAGGATCATCTTGGTCGGCATAAGGCATATACAACCTCATGCACATACTATTCATTTTCTCCTCAGTGGGATAAAGAATTGGTACGGCCATTCCCTGTATATTAAAAGAACATACATTCAATGATTATTTAGGTGGAAACATATTGTAAAAAAAAAACAAATATGCCTATTTCGTAAAATTTACACCTATAAAAATATTATATTTAAACCCTTACCTCGCCACTGTGCATGAGGTCGTCTATCTGTCTAACCTCAACCAATGAAACCCGGCGTGCCTCCCATTTGAGGATTCTAGGAAGATGTCCCTCAACCATCTTTGTAAACGTGGCGCCGATGGTTGGAAATGTTTCGAATGCCCAAACCTGCATTAAACCAATTTTTTTAAGTCTAGTAAACCAATTATGGTATTATTTACTATAAGGCCATGAAAAATTATGCATATAACTCTATGACATACATGGAAGGCCTAAGGAAACCTGCATATTGAGTAGGTTTCCTTGATACTCTTATTACGTCCTTTCCGAACCCATTTCTGGAATTTCTCTCTCAAGTTCTTCTTCAAAGCCTGCAGGGTGCATTTAAAAGACCCCCTGCCCCATGGATAGCTGTTGAAGAATTCTAAATCGTCAACGTAAGACAGCCAATCCAGTGGGACGGTCTTCTTCTCGTCCCCAGATAATAATACTTGTGCTAAAAAATAAATGATAACGGTCCGTGCTTTATCGCTACATTATATCTTCTTCCCTGTGAGCAATTTTTTTAAATCAGCAACCAGTACTACGTAGGACTTAAAATGCTCCAATAATCTTCTATTCTTCGAAGCTTTCAAGATCACGTCCGGCTCTAGAGTTTCCCGCAGTTCAATCCAGTAATTAATGCAAATTCCCTCATTCCAAACCAAGTTGTGGTTCCATTAACCATGAACCACAACTCATGTCTCTTTTTTGTTTCTATCCGCCTCAAAAGCAGATATTGTGT
The DNA here is from genome assembly GCF_000414095.1 of Morus notabilis. Taxonomy (NCBI): domain Eukaryota; kingdom Viridiplantae; phylum Streptophyta; class Magnoliopsida; order Rosales; family Moraceae; genus Morus; species Morus notabilis. The sequence continues at coordinate 239,905 of NW_010361080.1, read as the reverse complement.
CAATACTCCAAAATATATCATATTTTCAGACATCGAAATAAAATGTCCGAAGGCAGACTCCTTGAAAATTGGCATTTCTGTTTCGGGGTCTAGATTCTGCCTGATTACCTCCAAAGCCTCGATCTTTGACTTCATAGTCACTTTCACTGGGAAATACTGCCGCACAGGATCCATGATCATCTTTAGATGTCCGATCCCAGGAAGTTCACCTGTGTTGTACTTTGGGAGGTCATACTGAAAAGGAAGAAAAAACACACCGGTCATAACCGACTAAAATGACAGAACCGACTAGAATAGACTAAGAAACCAACAAGAACCGACTGAACCGACCATGACCCGACCCAAAATCCCCGCAGAACCGACCAAACAGACAGAACCGACCAAAACCGAACAGAACCGACCAAAACCGAACAGAACCGACCAAAACCGACCTGAACCGACCAAGAACCGACCACCAACTGACCAGAACTGACCTCACCAAGAACCGACCATACTCAACAAGAACCGACTAAGAACCGACCACCAGAAACGACTTAAAACCGACCTAGAACCAACTGAGAACAGACCAGAACCAAAACCGACTAAGAACCGACTATGAACAGACCAATGTTGCTTATATTAAGTTTGTGTTCTTGCAAAAATATATAAGACAAAGTAAAACAAGAATATTACCTCGGCAGATTCCGTTGCCTCGTCGACAACTATTCGGGAAATGACCGTTTTAGTTGAGGAAGAAGAGCTGGTTTTTTATGCCATTTTAGTCGAATTTTGGTGAGCAGGTGGTCGATTTTTGTGTTCGGGAACTTGGTGAGTGGTCGGGGTCGGTTTTTGGTCAGTTTTAGTGGGAACGGAGTCGGTTTTTAATGAACGGTCGGTGTTTGGTGAGGTGGTCGGTCGGCCGAGACGAGAAAGATCGGAGAGTGGATCGGAGAGAGAGAGAGAAAGAGGTGAGAGGAAAGCCGGCGGTCGGTCGTGAGGTTGGTGACTGATCGGAGAGAAAAGCCGGCGGTCGGCGAGAGGTGATCGGAGAGAAAAACCGGTGGTCGGTCGTGAGAGAGCTCAGTCGGGGGAGAGATGGTCGAGCGGTCGATTTCAGGGGGAAGAGAGGGTCTAGCGGCGGTCGGTTTTGTGAGGAAATGAGATTTTTGAAAATGACCTAGGACTAATAGGACCATTTTTTTACCACGTAAGATACACGTCATCATTTTTTTGTTATAAAAAAAAACTGGCCTATTTTCTCAGATTCTAATTTTCTCCGGTCTCTTTTATCAAATTTTCTCTTCCATTTCCTTGTCACTCCGAACATGGACAGAACAATATCTATGGCGGTAACAACCACAGTTTGCGGTCTCTCTCCGGCGCTTAACTCTCATTCTCTCTCATCGTCCACAGCAGACCTTCACCGACCCACTAATTCTCTTCTCTCCTTCAACTCCTTCAAACCCTTTTCTTCTTCCAAGCCACAACCCACCATCAATCTCTCCAGGTACCCCAAAATCCCATCATGGGGGTTTTTTTTCCCTTTCTCTGTTTTTCTGCATTTTCCTCTCATAATTGTTTTTTTTTTCTTGTTCAGGCTAATCCTTTCTCATAGAAAAACAAAGCGCGGACCGAAGATATTGGTGATTTCTGGAAACTCTGAGACATGCCCAGAATCCGAACCAAACGATTCCAACTCGGTATGTGATATTCGCAATTTAATTCAACGGAATTATTGTTTTTTTTTCATGTTGGTTTTGTTAATAAACTCCAAGCTCAGTAATTTCTTTAGTTCCGCATGTATATGTATATTTATTATAATTTCGGTTTATTGAGGCATTTTATTGTTTCCTCAGGAAGCAACAGTTGACATAAAACTGCCCAGAAGAAGTTTGCTTGTGCAATTTACTTGCGATTTGTGTGGTGAAAGAACACAGAGGCTTGTAAATCGACTAGCCTATGAGCGAGGACTTATATACGTGCAGGTATTGATTTGCTTGCCTTAAGTAGTTTTATTGTGGGGATTTTGATTATCTGTTTCGCATTTTTGACTAACTTGGTAAATTTTTTTTTTTTTTTTTTTTTGGGTTACTGCAAATGTTGTCCAAAGGATTGTGGTTTGTTTGAGCCCTGTGCTTTTCTTTTTGTGTATTTTTGGGGTTCCGGATATATATATATATATATATATATATATATGTATATATTTAGATATATTGATAATTCTGGTTATAGTTTCTTAAAAGTTGTAATATATAGTTTTTAGGACCTTTTCTGGTATGCCAAAGGTCTGCATAAAATCACATAAAAGTTAAAAAGTACACAAATTCAACGGTTAGAAACCTGGCCTACCGGTACACCAGGTATACCAGAGAATCTCCCATAGTTTTTTTGGTGAGTCAACACTTTTACAAGTAGCAATTTTTTTGGCTAATGTGTGAGGATGTTATATAACACTGGTAGACAATAAGATGCTGTTGGGACAGTGCTTATTTTGCTTACCACCCATAATATTAAGAGAGCTTTCTAATACTGGTATCCTAAATCCTTGTGGTATTGAGAGAGCTTTTGGAGTTGAGATGGTATAAATTTTAGAAACAGATTTGCTTTCATTTGATGTGAACGATGGAGTTTTTGTTTTTACATTCATCTCACCAACTGCTTGTGAATTCATCAGTGTGCAGGGTGCCTTCAGCATCACAAGTTAGTTGATAATCTCGGCCTCGTGGTTGAGTACGACTTACGGGAGGAAATAAATGCAGACAGAAATGAAGATGACGTTTGACCCTGTAATATTGAGTTTATTGTGTTGTTCCTTTTCTCCTTTTGGTTGAGTTAGATGGTGCTTGTGATTCATAACTCATCTCCACATATATTTAAGTATGAAAGAATTGAAGAGAATACAAAATGTGGAAAAAAAAATCGCATCAATAGCTAATTCAATAATCTGTATTTTTCTTATTCTGCACATGTGAAATAATCGACTCTTTGTAGGATAACAACAAACCATGGCTTGTATAAGGTTGCTAGGCACGGTAGCCTATTGCAGTTGCTAGAATGAGAATGGCTACTCCAGTTCTTATCGACATCCCAGACCATCCTCCTTGAAGACGCAGCGTATTTCCTCCGTTCTGAGCCAAAAGGAATAAGGGCCTTTTAAATCATTTGAGATTCTTAGTTCATGCTAATACATAGAGCTATTTGTATTGTTTTGATAAAAAGAAACAGTAGGTAGCAGCAAATTCAGAGTGTCTGTAGCAGGAACATAAAGAATAGATTAAAATAATTACCAAAGTTGGTGACGGTGCTGGGGCTGTATCGACAGTGGACTCTTCCACAGTAGGAGGCGCTGGAGGGCTCTTGTGAACAACAGTTGGTACTGGTGCAGGTGCTGGTGCAAGTGCATGATGGTGCCTCTTGTGCTTGTGCTTATGTCTATTCTTGTGTTTGTGGGGCGGAGCAGGTGTAGGTGAGGGCCCAAGAACAGGTTCTGGAGCTGGTGGCTTGATCTCTGGCGCTGGCGCTGGCGCAGGTGGTGCCTTTAAGGGTGCTGGTGTGGGCACTGGTACTTCCTTAGCAGGTGCTGGAGCTGGCGTCTCCTTTGCAGGAGCTGGTGCTGGGGGTGCTTGAACTGGCGTTGGGGATATCTGTGGTGCTGGCAAAGGTGGCGGTAGGGGTGGTGGTGGAGAAACTGGTGCCGCTACTGGTTGCAATGGTACAGACGGTGGTTTCGACGGAGCAGAGACCGGTGAACTCTGCGGGGTCTGTGGTGGGGGAAGCGTGGGGCTCACTGTGGGTGCAACCTTAGGGGATGGTGATGATTTTGGTGTGGCTGCACTTACCGGTGGTTGTGTTGCAGCCACCGGTGAGACGGTAGGTGATGACGGCGTTGTGGTTGGCAAAGTGGAGGGCGAAGCTGCTGGGGATTGTGCATTGTTAAGGGATACTGAAAAGATGAAGCAAGACAAAAGCAGAACCCAAAACATTGAAGCCATTTCTGTGGAGGTGAGAACTTGTGGCGTGTATGGTGTGTTTAAATATGAATATGGGAATTGGTGAACCAAGGGAGAATAATTTGGTGGAACATTGGAGGACGAGATGTAGTCTTCATGAGATGGCTACATCTCCTCTAATGATTTGGGAAAACAAGGTTGAAGGTTGTTATGAAAACGATAGGCCAATCTTATTTATGAGATCCTGTTCTTTAGAGGCTGAACAGCGTGAGAGTCTTGGCGTAAAATTAAGGCCCAGTTGGTAGGAACATTTTCTACAGTTTCAGCAATTCCCATTTTTATTTAGTTGCAACTGTTTCAAACTTGATCATTATTATTATCACTATGTATCGTTTCACTAGTTTTGGTGTCAAATTCTATCCCTTTCCTTAAAGATTAAGGTAGAGAGTTCAAATCTTACTAATTATGTGAATCATTTTCATTGGTTTAACAAAACCTCTTGTTCAACCATTTCATTTCATGGTGGCCTTGCATATTAGTGTCCTAGAATAGTTAAAGGATAAAAAAAAACCCCCCATTACCTAACTTTTCGCACCACACCCGTTTGATGCTAGCATCAAACCTGAACACTGGTGCGTGGTCCCCATCAATGGTGAGAGACACAAACAAAATAAAAATAAAACTCTTTTTCTGACTTGCTTGATGCCTCATCTCACACCTTTTTGCGGCTTCTTTTCAATTGTTGAAAGCCCATCTCACACGTCAAATGCAAATGGGGTAAACCATTTTTTTCGCATGGGATTTGCTTGAGCTGCTTATAACTTTTTTATAAGACTCTTTGGAGTGATCCTTAACTTAGATGCGTTATATCTTTGATTGGTTGTGTAGAGAAAGATATTATGTTATATACATTGATGCTGTTATGATGACAAGTGGGACGACCGGGCACCAAACTCCATTGACCACAAACCGATTGGTTTATGATAAGATATGCATTTTTTTTAAGGGATTTAGAGGCCTTTTTGTTCCTCTTTGCGATGTACAAATATAAGAGCGCTTAAGTATGAATATTTTGGTCTATAAATTAAAAGTTCTAGCTATTTCTTTCATCAGAATTCCAATGCTGAAGGACTCCACAGCATTAAAGAAAAGGAAATTTTGGGATGAAAAACCAACTGATAATGGCTAAAATGGTAAACCGTTGTTTTGGCAGAGTTTATTCTCTGCGGGAAGACAATTTCTTGTGTAAAGGTGACTAAGAACTTTACATGCTAATATTAGCGTCTGCATAAAATCTAGGTGAACTTTATTATATTGGTTCACGTTGATGCTGTTTCTAATATTATTTTGTGAAACGAAGGATATAATCCTTCGTGTTGTTGTTTGCAAGGGAAGAAGAGTCGAATTGATGTAATGTATGATAGACGTATGTCTAATTACCATATTGCCTATTAGTAAAATTGTCGATTAAGTTTTTGGACGATAAAATAGTCTTTGTAATTTGAGTTTGATGGATTACTTGAATTGGAAAAAAAAAAAAAAAAAAAAAAAAAAAACCCAACTAAACTAATAAGTAGTGGTTAGATCTTCAATATGATTTTCTTATTACAAACCCTTTAAGAAGTCATTCACAATTCAAAACTTAGAATGATCATCTTGGACAAGAGAACAATTCACATAAATCACTGAGAAGAAAACACCGGCCAAGGGGGTGTAACAATTGAATCACTAATGTTACAATCGAAATCTAGGTGAAACCAAGTATCTTTTGATAGCTGAATAATGCAAAATCCAACTAGTAATTAGTACCCTTTTTGTATCGAAATGGTTCCTTTCTTCACCTCTATCCATAAATTCACCCGCCTGTAGCAAGAGAAAGATCATTGCTTTCATTTAAGCAAAAAGCTTACGGAAATTAAGCATTAACTACTTCAAGAAGAAATTAGTTACAACTAGAACTTTTCCGAGAGTGTTGACTTACATTTTGCGGTTAAATGGATTGGATGTCATGGAGATCAACATCTGGACTTTGTGAATGTTGCAATGTTGCCCCTCCTCTTTCACCGGGCTTGGGACCGGCTGTGTCGACAAATTGTCATTCTAGAACATGACACAGGCAGAGTTGACAACCTGGCTGCATAGCAGCCTGCTTTTTACGTTTTTTTTTTTTTTTTAACATCTCAGAAAGTAGAGTTTTGGCACATAAAGTCGAATGTAGAGTTCAAACCTGGCTGCATAGCAGCCTGTTTTTTACGTTTTTTTAAACATCTCAGAAAGTATAGTTTTGGGCACATAAAGTAGAATGTAGAGTTCAAATATACTTAACCGATGATAATACCATTACTAATGCACCTCTCAAATATCACTTAACCAGTGATATGATTGAGGCTAGCATGCACAAAGCAAAAGCTAGCCAACCAATCCACTTGAAATGACTTGAGAGAAGATTAGTATTGGTCATTAGAAAGAACCCCATCACAGCAAATACTGAGGCAGCTTTGTCAAGAGTAGATGCAGCTCTAGGGTAGGCATCGCGTAACAAAATTGCAAGGGAAAACACCGCGAAGGCAATCACCATGATAACGGTGACTAGCTGTATTGAAAGAGAATAAGATGATGAATTACCCGATGATGTAGAGAGAGCTAAGGTAAGGACTGTTTGTAGAGTAAGAGTAAGCATTGTTTTTCCAGGTCTCATTGGTGTGTTGGATTGATAATCACTCCTAATGTAAACCGGTAAGGTATCTGATGATGTCGATCTTAGGAGGAATAACCTCATTGCTCTGTTGAATGTATACAGATTTGTTATAGTAGGAGTTCTCTGTGTGACCAGAGAAGTTGACTCTACCACAGACCTTACATTTGATATCGACATATATGCTCAGCGAAATGCGGATTTAACTGCAATACAAGAGTACTTCTAAGATGAGCCTTTTGGGGAGTTTGTGGGTGTTCCTGTTGCAGACACGGGAAAAGAAATCTTGTATTGATTCTTAGCTCTCTAGGTCATAGTTCCACTTTCAATTTGAATATATTGAGGCCAAGAGCATGTCAAATTCCACAGTAGGAAGTGATTGTTTCTCCTTTTTTTTTTTTCTTTTTCTTTTTCTCTTGTAATTTCTTCGTAAGCTCCAAGCAAGCGCAAAGCGGACTCTATACAGCACTTCAGTAAAATTCTCAAAATAATCATAAGTGACGTCCAAGAAGAAGTCCTTTTAACTTTTTCTTTATTAGAATACTGTCACTTTAGGTTCTAATATAATATAATAGTTTTACATTGATAGTAATAACGAACCAACTTAGTTTCTTGATATCTAAACTACATTTCATCTTTTGCTTTTACTTTCTTTTGCCTATTTCCATGTTTTCTTTGTTGAATTACACTTTACTTTCTTTTTTCCTTGACAATTATTCACAAACTTTTTCTTATTCATGGCCTACACAACTGGAAAAACTGTCCTACTCTTTAATTGAGTCTCACAATTAAAATTCCATTCTGATATAAAGGCAGTCAAACCGGTCAAGCATAAAATTTCAAGACATTTTACCAAGACTTCCTTTTTCTCAAACCTTTAATTAGTTCCCAGAAACTTCATGGATTCACACTGACTTATTTTCTCTGTGGTGGGGTCCAAAATCTCAAGCCATATTGTAAACCCCACCACTTAGAAAATCTCAGTTCCCAAGAACCAACCATAGTTTCTTCTTGGTCAATAACATGAAAATTCTTTGTAATTTAACATGCCACCAAGTTTCCAGGAAATTAAAGTCCTCACTTTATCAATAACACAACTTTCTGAATTTTAAGTATAAATTCGTACGGACTGTTTGATACTTGTTACTTAAGTTCTTCTCCATGACTAAAAAGAATCACAGCTTCTTGTGACCAACTTCCTTTTCTTTCCAAAGCAGAAAACTACTAATATGGTCTCAGAAAATTTTGCAGAAAATTACCCACAAGCTAATAATTCAAAGTTGTTAAGTTCAGAAGTCGAAACTGCGATTTCGAAGTTTATCCTATCTGCTTCTTTCTCAACAGCCACCATTCTCTTCTTGCTCCCATATGTTCATCAAGATGGAAATTACCAAGTTCCTACTAAACTCTTTAGAAGTTCCCCATTAGCATTGCACGCCTTCGTGATATTTCTGATCTTCGCTTTCTCCGGCTCATATATCGCGTTGTTGTTCCCCGACGAACCGAAAATTTCGAGGCTTTGTGGATGTTTTTCGTTTGTTTCCATGGCTTCATCTGTGGCTCTAGTAGTGATTATGGCTATTGTGAATTATTGTAGTTTCTGTAATCTTCTTTATTTATGGAATTAATAACATGATGCTATCATTGATGCTGATTGAAATTATACAGTTTTTTCTCGTGTAGGAACATGCACAAAAACGCATGTATATAACTATATCTAGTCCTTTGAGATCAAATTCAGAAAGATTCTTCACTGTAAAAAGATAAGTTAATAATGAATCTGACATGTCACTTATAATGACTAACAACAGAATCATCTGATTATATTAACATCAATAGGAGAAAAAAAAAGGGTCTAGTATATATCAATTATCTCCATAGTGAGAGTTCAACAACGCAACTAAGAACTTAAGCACTTGTGTGAGGTTTCCAAGTTTAGAGTTGTAAACTTGTAATGTATAAATGTAAGGATGTTATTGAAGATATAGAACTGCTTGCAACTATCTCTCTAGTTCAGGGATAATCTCGATAACTGTCAGCAAATTATTTCTGTGTAAACGAACAGAGAATGAAGAAAAAAAAAACGTAGAGAGGGAGAGAGAGATCATTGTGGAGCCGTGAAGTACTTGGGTTGTTTTCTTGTAATTTCCTTTATTAGCTTGTAATAATTTCCCATTTGGTTGATTAACTTGTAATTTCCCATGAGGTCGACCAAATAGGATATTATTAATAGGGGAAAATTTTTCCTTTTTTGTTTTAAAAACTGCCCCAAGGTATCAGAAAAACATTTTCAAGGTACCTTTTTAATATTATAAAAAACAGTGTACTAAAAGCGCATATTTAGATGTAAAACAGAATACCAAAATGATTTTTTCTAAGAGTAATTAAGTAAGATTAAAGGGCCACATCAAAAAAAAGGTAAGATTAAAGGGAAAAATATATAAGAGTAGTTGCCTGACCCTAGATAGCCCTCTCATTTATGAAATTTTTATGTTTTCCAGAATGCCCTTGTCATGAAAAAAAAAAAAAAACAAAAAAACAATATTAATATAGTAAAACAGGGGAAAAAAACCATCTTGTCCACCAAAAATAGGCCTCTCAAAAGAAAACTCTTCCCTTTAATGGTGCACTAGTGCTCAGTTTTGAGATGCTTCCTAATTATTTGCACATGTTAAAGATAATAAATCTCGACACATTTTATGGATGAAAGAGATCAAAAGTTTAAGTACCTTTTCATTGCATTAGGGGCGTGCATCGAGCGTTTCAAGGCAATGAGGTTGGTAATTTGCAGTGGATGAGACTTTTTTGAAGACCAAATATAAGGGGACATTTATTGTAGCCACCGCCCAAGATGACAACTACCATCAATATCCTCTTTCTTAGGGCGTGGTTGACTTGGAGAACAATGAATCATGGGATGGGTTCATGACAAAACTTGAGGAGCTCATAGCCGATGATGAGGAGTTAGTCATCATTTTAGATAAGCACCAAAGTATCATCAACGTTGTAGCCGATGTATACAAGAAGTCCCCGAATGGATTTTGTGCGTGGGACCTTTCAAAAAACATCAAAATACGAGTTAAAGGGAGCAAGGGAAAAGGGAAGGTAAAGGTCAAGGACATCGTTGTAACAAAGTTCATGAACGCTGCTGGGACATATACAGTGCTTGAGTTCAATATAGACTTTATAATGACCTAAAGAATAGTATTAAGCCACTGCTGAGTATCTTGAAAACATTACTGATGTTAGAAAATGGGCTAGGTGCTACTTCACAGGTTCTCACTACAACATCTTGGCTACCAACGGCGTGGAGTCTATTAATGGAATGATGAAGAAGGTAAGAGCATGTCCCTTAATACCATTGAGAGATGCGATAGTAGAAAAAATCTCTAAATGGTTCAACAAGCACTCGGCTCTCCAATCTTCCTCACAACACATAACTCCGATGGTGGAGAAAGCGTCGCATATGAGGTACAAATAAGACCATTTTTTAAAGTGACAGAACTAAACATGACCACACTTAAGTATTATGTTACAGGGACGGATGATAGTTTCCTAATTGATCTATTGAGGGGAACAAGCACCTGCACAATCTATGCATAGACAAGTTCCCATGTGCATACATCCTAGCATCATTCAATGACAGCCCAAATAATATGCATAATTTATGCTCAAAATACTATACCAAGGAGTTATGGGTATTGACCTATGTTCAAACCACATATCCTACACCGAAATCTTCATAGTCGGTCATCTCGATGACATACAGATTGAAAAAATGTTACCTTATGATTTCACTATAAAGTGTGGATAGGTTTAACAAACTAGATTTCTATCAGTTGGAGACCATAGGAGAGGTAAATGAAAGTGACCCCGCAAGGCAACGAATTATCAAGCAAGCTCAGAAATGATGTCCCCCTTAAATAATATGGTTATAACTATGAGTCTTGAGTATGTTTGTATTTATAGCTTTTTCAAGAATTTGGACTAGTTTGAATATGACTATGATTTTATCTATAACTTCTTAAGAAATGAACTAGATTTTATTTGTGATCACTATGTGTATGTTAATATGGGAGAAATGGTTTTATGTTAATATGAGAGAACTGGTTTTAATTTTAGCAACAAAAAATTTTAAAATTATAACCTTTCTTACCACACCTTAGTTAGAAGTTCTTACCGCTCAAATCAGTATCGATCTACACAGTTATAAGAAGTCATACGTAATTCTTCTTATATTGTACTTTTTAACCGCTCTGATCCGTACTGATATGCGCTGTTAGAAGTCGTCGAACGTACTTCTTACCATATAGTACTTTCTGACTGCTCTGATTGGTACGATCTGTGTGGTCTGAATAGTCTGCAAGTACATATAGTAATTTCTGACCGATTAGAAAAAAACCATAATCACTTATATCAGCTTATTGGAATTTTTTATTGTTCCAATAGGAACAGATATCTCTAATCATAACAATTCGTAAGCACTTCTTAGGGCCCGTTTGGCATGCTTTTAGATGCTGCTTTTAGCATTTTTTTCAAGAAGCTACAGCAAGCCAGGGTGTTTGGCAAAATCTGCTTTTATCCAGTAGCTTTTGAATACGCTGCCCCACAACAAAATTTGAAAAGCATGTCAAGGGTTACTTTTCTACAATAGCTTCTGCTGTCATTGTCCAAATTTATTTGAAAATAGCCCTAATAATAAAATTTATTTCCCAATCAACTCATTTTATTTCCTTCAAATCAAATTAAATGATTTATTTTATTTTAAATGCTTATTTGAAAATTAAAAATCTTTAATGAATATCATATGCTAAATTTTAATAATATTATTATAATGTTACAAGTTTGAAAAATAATTTACCTTTAATTCTTTACGTTATTTGATTTTTTTATAAATATATAATTTATCTCATTGAATAAAACTAATTTATTTTTAGAGATATTTTAATTAATAAAATGAAAATTATATGTTTTTAGTTTTTTGGTGAATAAATATTATGAATATTAACTATAAAAATAGAAATAAAACTAATTATAAGTATGTGTTATGTCTATTTTAGTCATTATATATCTCCAGAGCAATTTTGTATATAGTTTACTAAACAATTAAATTTCTTTTTCTGGTATTCACAGTAACTTTGAAAAAAAATTTTACCAAACACTTAAATGTTTCTGATCACAATAACTTCTTATTAACAGCACAACAATAATATAAATTTTCAGGAGCACAACAATGTCAAATTAGCACTTAGTCTAATAAAACTAAGTTTATGTAAGCCCGCAAGGACTTCTAGTCGTGTTTGTGATGTATTTAAAGATGACATTAACATTCACAATTAGAATGGCATAAAAAATTGGTGAAATCTTATCTTTATTAAATCATTGGAATAGTATGTATTAAATGGTGAATCTTATCTTTAGCTTATAATCATAATTACAATTAGAAGATCAATCTAAAAAGAGTGAAAAGTTAAGATTGGAGAAATACACATAAATTATCACACCATCTCTATTGTAACCCTCTAGCATAAACATCAACACTTAAATTATAACCCGGAGGATCTTGTAAGATAGATTTATATATCAACGCAAATATTATAACTTGGGGAATCTTATCTTTAGCTTATAATAATAAATAATACACTAAATTATGGAGACGCTATTGTCAATTAAAATTAGATAAATTTTGTTGAAAATAGTTTAAAAAGATGTAATTGATTTTAAATGATTGCTTTGCGCGGTAAGAACGATTTGCTTAGAAGACCAATCATCATTTTGCATGGTCAAATATGATTAAAACCAATCCGCTCTTTTTAAACACTCTGACCATTCTAACCGACAAGGGTAAGAACGATAAAAAAACATGATCGAGCACATTAGCTTTTTGTCTTATCTTACCGTTTTGACCAATACCAATATGTACGGTAAAAAATGATGGAGCGCATTTAGCTTTCTGTGTTTTCTAATCATTTTGACTGGTACTGATCTGCACGATTAGAAAAAATTATCAAGCATATTTACTTTAATCTTTTTTTACCATTCTCATCGGTACTTATATGCATAGTAACAATAATCAGTTGTTCCTATCAATATGATGGTACACGTCAGAACTATTTCTATAACTATAAACAAACCATTTTTTACAAATCTGCACCTATAAAAACAAAACCCGTGGACAATTAAAACCTATAGTGATTTAGTTCTATAGTCAAAATAGGTTATAAAAAGTCATAAGTTAGTTCCACATTCAAAATCAAAATTTAGTGTAATTATGGGAGACAATCGCCACGATAAATCTCAACTGCTATCTTTTGCCGATAGAATCCTCTGCAGTCATCATTTATTGTTTGAAATGTCTTCCATATCAAACTCGATGCACTTTACTATGTATACAACATAATCTTCCATGTTAAGGGTATCAATTCAAATATTAATTCTTGTGTACCAATTGATATCACATCTTGTGTACCAATTGATGTCACATCTGAATTGTCACTTTCACATTGGTCAAATTTAAAATATTACCACATTAATTAATGATAAGAGATTGCATTTATTGTGGCATGTGAATTATCATTTTTCTATTGATAAATGCAATATTTTATCACTAATTAATGTAGCAATGTTTTAAACACCTTCTTTCACAACTCACATGCCACATCAGTTGGTACACAATAGTTAAGATTTGAGTTGGTGTTCTTAGCATTATCTCTTTAAAAAACATATATTTTAGTTTTCCTAATTAAAAACAATTAAATATTAACAATAACCATTCAAAGACAATTTGAGAATGACCGCGTGGGTGTCTAAATTGCCAGGACGTCCATTGACGTGATTATCAATTTTCTTGAAATATCCATATTCACTTAGTATTTGGGGGAATCATCTTCTTGAATTGCTATAAAATTATGAAAATATTCTTGTCCGATTTGCATCTCAAACAAGAATCAAAAACAACAAACTCTTTCCTAATCAAGTCAACTTTCATAGGAACCCAATGTTGATTCTCGATATTTTTTCATTTTACCTTTAACTGTGTATTTTATTTATGCATGTTAAGTTATTTCTGTCAGTGTAGGAGGCCTTGTTAAAGCAATTAGTAGAAAGCTAATCAAAATATAAGTGCATTCAATTAAGCAGTGGTGTTTTAAACAATTCTCTATTCAAGATACTAAACCTACAAAAACTTATTCAGCTCTAAACGAATATAACACTAAAAACCTGGTTGACAAAACATGTAAAACTGTAAATCCCCTTCCAACTGAGTCAGTGACATTTATCTATCATCTAGAGGTCCTGAAGAACGTTCGGCTACAGAATTTTGTGAGCTATTTCAAAATATGTTACAAGGGTAAAGAACATAAGTGACATACTTTTAGGGGCAAATTTAAAAATTATCTTTAAACTTTAAAGTAATTATGCATGTGGTGTTGTGTACAAAATGTCTTGTATATTTGTGTTAATTTATGCACATAGCAACCCGCTGGGCTGTTTCAACAGCCAACTGTCTAGACGCCCGAGACATGATTCATAGAGGGGACATGCACAATCTCTTTTCTCTGCAGAGTATGATTATTTTTATGGACAATTTGATATATATCGCACTAGTTTTGGGTATTTTCATCCGCCTTTATTTATTAGTATAGTATCCCTCATCTTAAAAGATGTCCTTTTTAATGAAGTCGTTCTCCCCCGTCATCCAAAAATTTACATATGTAAAGTAGGATCATATTTACAGTTCAACTTTTATATTGGGTCATATATAATAATTATCTATGTTTAACTTTTGTTTCATATAACAATTACTATATAGGTACATGCCTCTCCCATTTTATCAGTTGGCACAACTCGTTGTTCTGGAGTCATTTCATGTCTAAGGCTCCGTTCATTTCGCCGATTCGAGTTTAGAATTCAAGTTTTGCTACAGTAAAAAGCTCTCAGAAACAGTTACATCTAACTTTTTTATTACAGTAAAAAGCTCTCACACAAAATCACATCTCAACTCGAATCAGTAAAGTGAACGGGCCCTAAAACTATCACTGATGGACCAATTATTATGGGCTTTATAATCTGTCCAAAATTTTTTATCTTTAAGTCATGGGTAAGATACACTAAATTAAATTGTTTAAAATTTTTTAACACATATTTAAAAAACTTTTACATAAAGTTTATACGATTGCAACAAAAGCCGCCAATTTACGTCATTACCAAGCAATGGTGGTTATAGCCTATGGTGTGCAGTTTTACGTCGTTAAAAACTCACAAGGACCTTAAATGTTAAAAACTCGCATTTTTATGACAATTTGGCTCATATTTGAAGTCCTTAGATGTCAATGGCATCGACATTTAACAATGGTTTTAAACCATCATTAAATTGTGACATTAGACGATGATTTTATAGTGAATCGTCTTCTAATATGTATGTGACGGTCTAAGAAAAACACTTTAGTTGATGGTTTTTGAAAACCGTCACATTTTTAATGATAGTTTTCACAAAAATGTGAATATTGTCATTAAAAGTCTTTAAAAAATAAACGTAGATGTAAAAATAATCTGCCTTACTTTTTTAGGATTTGAGAGTAAATGTCCGATTTGAAGAGCCTTTCTTAAGCAAATAGACATTGTTTCAACAGCCAACTGGCTGGACATCTGACACATGATTCATGGAGGAGCCATGCACAATCCCTTTTCTTAAAATGATTGATATATATTGCACTAGTTTTGAGTGTTTTCATGAGAGGTCAACCGCTTTTAATATGGTATCCCTCTTCTTAGAAGATGCTCGTACTATGGAGTTGTTTCGTCTAGAAATTCACATATGTAAGGTAGGATCTATATTTACAGTTTTACTTTTATATTAGATCATATATAATAATTATCTTTATTTTACTTTTGCTTCATATAATAATTACTATATAAGTACAGCACTCTCTCATTTTATCAATTGGTTTTTTGCACCACAACCCATTAGACCCCTTGTGGCACGACTCATTGTCCTGGAGTCATTCCATGCCTAAGTCTCACCAATGGACTAATCATTATGCGCTTTGTAGTCGGTCCAAAATTTTTCATGTTGAAGTCATGAGTAAGAATAACCCTAACTTAAATTGTTTAAATAATTCTTAAAGCTATTTCAATACAAATTAATAATTAACTTTTACAAAAAGTTTATACGCTTGTAGCAAAACAGAAAGAAAGGAAACAAAATGAATAACATGATTGTTTTGGCAAGAAAATATACAAGTCGGCAAAAAATAAAAGAAATAAGCCTTGAAAGCACAATAAAATGGCATTAAAGTCCCTAGACACTTTCACCAAAGATAGCAATCTCATTTTCAATGTATGCTTTTAGTACGTTGTCAAACGAAGGTGCAGAAGACTTCAAAGTGTTCTTAGGTTTTGATGCACTAGAAACATCAAGTGCAAGGAATATAAGCTCATTTGCATCTTAACTACTATAATTTCTTAAGAGTAAATTGCACGAATGGTCTTTAAATTCTTTAAAATGTGACAGTTTGATCCTTAAATTTTTTTTTTTGACGAAACGAACCTCAAACTATTTAAAAATGTGCAATGTAATCCTTGCCTAGTGCTGAAACTTTAGACGGCTGCCCGCGACCACCAAAAATTCTAAATTTTTACCCGATGACCTAGCCCCCCCTGCTCGAATTTTCAGGCTGCCCAACTCAACCCGAAAAACTGCTCGAATTACAAAGGCTGCCCATGCCCGGTCGAGCTGCCCGAGCCCGACCGAGTTGCCTGAATTTTTAAATATTTTTTATATTATATATTTATATGTTATTATATATATACATATTACAATTTGAAATTTGAAATGAACACACGAACTATATAAAAAAATTATTTATTTATTAATTTTTAAATTTGTAATTCATGATTGCCTCATTAAAAACCTTACTAAGAAAAACCCAATTGGGATAAAAACTTGGTAAGAAAAAAAGAGTGCAATCATTGTAAGACGAATTACAAATTTGACGAACTTACAAAGTCTATACAAGATTACAATAACACTGTTTAATAAATATTTACAAATTACAATAATATAATTTAATTTGAAGCAAAATGACCGTCTTAAAAATTAAAAGTTAATCTATTAAATTCGTCAATCCATTCTTGGCTTGCCGGTAAAATTGTATAGTGTAAGCGTTGGTCGGAATGATCCCAATCCTTGATGCACACCAAAGCTTCAACAATATCCTGTTGCAATGTGTTTCTCTATTCTTCAAGTATTCAGCCAGTTGTACTAAATGTTTGTTCACCTGCAACAGTGGAGACTGGGATTGAAAAAATATCCATTGCTAGTCGAGTTAGGATCGGCCAAGTTAATGCTCGTGCTCTCCACCACTGAACCAAATCAAACACTTCACTATTGTATACCACTAAGCCCTCACTCAGGTACGTCATTAACTCGTTGAAGCCGCCGCTGTTGCCGCCACCTCTTGATGAAGATCCACTCCTAGAATCTTCTTGACTTTGAGTCGTCGTCGTCGTCTTCTTCTTCTTCTTCTTAGACAACCCGAAAACATTCAAGAATGAATGCGGATTGTCATCTCGATGTTGCGGTTGTTCTACACGAGGTGTGTTTCTAAACCTACTTTCATAAGAGCTATAGAGAGATAATATTTTTTCCTTTATAATAGGAAATTGGTCAGTAGTGTCGATATTTAAAAAGTCACCTAAGTTATCTAATCCACTTTCTAAACCATCTAATTTTAATCTAGGCTCGAAAATAACACCGAAACCATACAACATTGGTAATTTAGACCAATATTTTTTAAACTTCTTTTCCATAGAAGTGATAGGAACTATTAAAACCTCGTGTGTCCTAAATTCACTAAATAAAATAGACATTCTTAAAAGTTCTCCTAACGCTAATGGTGACGTTGGGTAATAAGTTCCACTAAGCTTTAAAGTAACTTCGTGAAATCTACCTAAAAAGTTAAACAAGAGTTCCGCAATTTGCCAATCAGTTTCATCTATAAAGCCTTGTCCTAATTTTACACTAACATAGTTTGTTATAGCATCTTTATAGGGGATGCATTGTTCAAGCATTATATAAGTGGAGTTCCATCTTTCGGCATATCTAAGGCTAATGCTCTAGAATTTTAATTACATGTTTGTAGAAACCTAAACCAATCCTGTATTCTTTGATTACTACCTTGAATCTAAGTAATGTTATCTCTAATTCTTTTAATATGACCTGACATTGATTTTAAACCGGATTTTACTATTAAATTAATTATATGACATGCACAACGCTGGTGAAATATATCATTATTACCGAATAAACTTAAATCATTTTCAAAAAGTTCTATTGTTTTAGTATTTGCAGTAGCATTGTCTAATGTTATGGCCATTACTCTATCCCTTAAACTATATTCATCAATGACAGATAAAATTGTATTACATATTAAATTGGCGGCATGTGATCCTATAACACATTTAAAATCTAATATTCTCTTATCTAAATCAAAACCCTTATAATAATGTCCGGTTATAGCTAAATAATTTTTGTTGGCAACGGCGGACTAAATATCTGCCGTTAACGCAACGCAACCACTAGTAGAGTGTAAAAAGTTGATTAATGTTTCCTTTTCTTGTTTTTATAATTTTAATGCATCTCTCCTATGAGTAGTTCTTGAAAAAAATTGTGCATTAGGATTATGTACAATTTTAATATAACGTTGCCAATTCCTTTGTTCGGTAAAACTAAGTGGTTGATCTAATATGGCTACTAATCGTGTCATTTCCATACGATCGACTTGCGGATCATATTTTCAAGTGGTTAGACCGCCGGTTTGACAGTCAAACGATATTTGTGTTTGGCGGAGATCAAGTCCGCCTCCTTGCTTTTCAAGACACTTTTCAGAGTGTCTTCTTAAGTGTGTAGTGTCGTGAATAGTGTTACCTTTTAATTTATCACCACAATATTTGCATTGAGCTTTGTATTTAATGTTACCGTTATTGTCGGCCTCCTTAAATGTGTTGAAATGCTCCCAAACTGTTGAGGTGCACTTGCATTTCTTCTTAGAACTTACAACACTTGCACTAGCACTTCCGCTTGCCTCTCCTCCACGCCCACCACCATTACGTCCACGACCTCTAGTACGTGTACCAGGGCTCGGATTTGCAGTTTTCTCAGCAACTCTTTCTGTAGTTTGCAATTTATGCGTTTGAAAAACATTAGGAAATTGCTCTTCTTTGATGTTGAATTGGGCATCAATGAGAATATCACCACCATAACCAGAAGAAGTCATTATGAAAAATAAGAGAGATTGAGAGAAATTAAGAGATGATGAGAGTTTTTTGGTGAGAAAAATAGTTAGGGGAGGGGGGTATTTATAAGAAATTTTTTGGCTTGAAAAAAAAATTCCCTCAAAAATTCGGTTCCAATGGTAACACAAATTCGGGTGGTCGGGTCGGGTTCGGGCAACGGTAAGAAAAAGCGCTATTGGGGTCGGCCGGTGGTCGGGTCGAGCAAAAAAAGAACCGTTGTGTTCAAAATTCGGGTTAACGGTCAAAAAAATTCGGGCAAATTCAGGTTACGCGGGAAAATTCAAAAAAAAAAAAAAACCGGCGGACGGCGATCTCAACTTCTCCACCGGCGGCGGGCTCCCGAGAATGGTTTTTCCTCAGGTTGCCTGAGCCCGGAAAAATGGTCGGACAGGGGCGAATGATGCCTGTCTGCCGTGTCCAAAAATTTTCAGGCATCGGGCATGTGCGCCGAAGTTTTAAGACTGACCTTGCCATCAATTTCCGTCCAAAATATAACGGCACAGTGCATTTCTTGCTCACGTGAGCCCTTCTTTTAGCTGAAAAGATGAAAATGCCCTTATAGCTGTTATATTATTCAAACAAATCAGTTTCCGCCCCAATTTCGAGAACTCTGTTTTTGTTTTTCCTTTTTTTTTTCGTTCATCCTCTTCATTTGCAGACCGGTGTTTGGGGATTGCTTTTTCAGTTGTGATTCACGCTTTGGAAACCGATAAGCGACGGCGACGGTGAAAGGCGAAAGGCGAAAGGCAAAGTTCGAAACCCAAAAGTGACGGCGAAAGGCGAAACCCAGAAGCGACGGCGACGGCGAAAGGCGAAACCCAGAAGCGACGATGGTAGTCCGGCAGAGAAGAGGAGAAAAGCCACTAACTTTTGGTAGTCAACTGATTATCTTGTCCGATCATCTTGTCTTTTCCATCTTTGTCGCTGTCACGATGTGGCTCCATCATTGAACAATCCAATTGAGGATTTTGTACCCCAGATGAATCCATCATGTTCTCATCCAATCCATCTCTCAGTTTGCCAGGTTGCCCCGCGAAAATCCCCAATTTGGATTCTAACGAATTTGAGATGCAAGAAACCTCATCCATTGGTTCAGTTGTTGATATGCAACGCATATGAGCTTCTCCACCACACGAGGTTTGTGACTTGTAATCACCATCCTTTGCAGCCAAACTGCCGAACTCCGAGACATCTCTATCAACTCAGAGCCTTCAAGTAGCTCCCCAGAATCGCATCTCTCAAGCACATCTGTACCGCTGTCTTCAGCTTCGCAAGAGTGACAACTGTCGTTAGACATAGAAAAGGAACCTTTGAAGCTTCCCTGCTTCTCCACCTTAGATGGCAATCCTGCGAGGTACTCAGGAGCACAGCGATCCACATCTGGGGATCAAATTTCACAAACCCTAAATCACACGCACGATCAAATCAGCCCTAAAATCTGCCCCAAATCTCCCAATTTGTCATTTTACACATATGCCCCCAAAAGAAGGGCTCACGTGAGCAAGAAATGCACTGTGCCGTTATATTTTGAACGAAAATTGACGGCAGAAACTACATTGTACTTTTAAAAATAATTTAAAATTTATCTCATTAAAAAAATTTAAGAATTAAACTGTCATTTTTTAAAAAATTTAAGAATCATTCGTGTAATTTATTCATTTCTTAAAAATAAAGAAAATGAGTTTCTTCTTTTTCAATGAAATTACCTGAAGTTACAAAATAGCATCTAGGTTTTATGTTCTCAACGTCTGCTACCTCGTTAACGATGCATATAAAGAACATAGACCTTGAAGAATCCTATTGTTCTCTGGCCTGAATTAGACTTGCAAGAAGCCCTTTGTTGTCGAGGTCTCCGTTTTTGGAATGACAAACCTACAAAATCATCAAGGTTCAATATAAGATCACAATTACCATATGCAAAATTGGCTGCTAAAACCCAAGGCTATTAATCATTCTATACTTTGCATTCGGCAGTCAGCAGCCTTGCAAGTTGAACAACATAAACTTGTCGAGATACTAAAGTGAAATTAGGCACGTAAAGTTAATTGTTTTGGACTACTATATGATGAACAATAGCTATATATCAACTCTTTTATATATTTAGGTTTTATGATGTAACACGAATGGAAAACAAAAGAAAGGAATAAAAGAGTGAAAAAGAAAATAAGAAAATAGAAGAGTTAAAAGAAAAGAAAAAGCGGGGAAAAAAGAAGCATAAAAAGTGGTGTGTAACATAAAAGTGGACAAAAATATTAAGATGATAGAAAAATATGACTCAAAAAACTAAGATTATGATAAATATACATATATATGTGTGTGTGTGTGTGTATATGGAGAGAGGGGGAGAAAGGAGAGAGAGTATTTGCAAATTTGATATGCATCAATAATAAAAAAGGAAGAGAGCGACAGAGCAGAAGAAAAGGACGAGAGAGAATTGGGGTTTGCTGAAGCAGGGAATAAAGCAAATGAAAAAAAAAAAAAATGTAAAAATAGGTGAAAGGAAATTTGAAAGGACGTAAAATCAGAAAAGTTGCTAAAAGATATTTTTTTCAATTTATATTTTATTAAGTAATTTTAATAAATATTTTTTAAAAGTGTATCAGTTAAATTTTTTATTTTTTATTATTAATTTATAATATTTTAAATTAAATAATTATAATAATAAAAAAATATTTATTAAAAATAAGAAATAAAGATCTAAACTCTTACTCTTAGTAATAAATTCTCATTTTTTCTTTTATTAATGATTTTTTTTAACCCAAAAATAGGAGTAGAAATGACCAATTACTTTACTTTTAGGAAAAAAAAAATCATTGGATTTCATCACTCAGAGGCACACATATCATCAACAGGATATGATGCTGGAAAGTTACAGAGAGTAAAAAAAAACATTGGCTTCTCAGTGTGGGCCTTCCACCACTGGTCCCGTAGTCCCTCCGTCCTTGTAAACTAACGAAGAGTGAACGAGAGAGAGAGAGATGCCAAATAGCCACCTTTCAAGTTCAAAATGCTCGGTCTGCAGATCATGGACCTCACGAACTCACAAACATATTATTTACCATGAGGCATTAAAGAACATTTTATTATCAAACGGAAATTAAAAAAACAAAAACAAAAACTGAACCCATGAGGAAATTAACTCGATTCCAATAAGGGGGCGGGCATTCACAAGTTTACACGAGGATTTTGAAGAAATTGGGGGCTCTCATTCCTCGATCTCACAAACAGAACATCAAGTGGAAGACATCATGCATCTTCTTAAGCAACTTTGATGGATGTGAAGACGAAAGCGGAGAAGATGGGGCTTCTTCTGTGTGCTTTTCCTTCTTCTTTCTCCTCAACTGGAAGAATTGCTGCATTACTTCAGCACAATCCGATGCCAATATGCCGCGTCGGATATTCATCTTCGGGTGGAACGGGTGGACAGGAGCAGCTGGTTTTTCCGATACTTCGGAGTTGTTTCCTCCCTCGCCATCAGGGAAAAGCCTGCAACACGAAGTTCTCAACCTTCTTATTCATGATCAAAATTTTAACTCATTTTTGGTGTATATTTTTCGCCTCTAGGTGAGTGAATCAGGTTAATCTTGCATAGACGGTCACACCAATCCACAACCCTAACAAATTTTATTACTCTACGCGTCTATAATCTATGTAAATTTTTTCATTTCAACTCGTGTCAAGAAATAACCTGATCCGGGCTCTGCAGCCCACTATAGCAGGAAAAGAACAAGGATACACATGTTATCAGCTTTAGTTTCTAATAAATCCAAACAGCTTAAGTTCAACGAAATGATCATATTTTTCTTTCCCAATAAGAGAAGAAAAACTGAGAAAATGGCCTAAAATTTATGAAAGTATTTGATTCCTAGGCCAGCCAGCTTAAGGAGGGAATGTATCCTGCGTGACATGCATAATTGGTCACTATCAGCGTATCAAGCAAAATTGAGTTTTTGATTGAAATTGACAAATCCGAGACCACCTTGATTCAGTGGAAGAGAAAAATTCGCAAGAGACTTGAATATTTGTGCAACAGAAAACTCGCTCTTTTAAAAACTAAAGATATGTAAAACCAATATTAGACTTGGTAGAACATATCCCAAAAAACTTTCAAAAAGTAACCCAAATATATATATATATATATATATATATATTCGAAGAAATTTTGCGAATCAATTACCTTATCCAGCTGCCATCAGCACCAAGAAGCTTATTAGGAGCTCCCCATACAAGAGTGGTAATTCTTGCTTGAAGTATTGCTCCAGCACACATCGGACATGGTTCAAGAGTTACATATAGTGTAGTGTCCTGACAGGGTGAAACAAGACTTGAGTTATCACAAGATGCTATGAGATGGACAACCTTTGACGGCAACATATACCAACAAGAAACTCAAGAAAGGGCAGTTACGTAAGTGTAATGCCTTTAGGCAGAGTCAAGCAACAGCTCTTCTATTTTTTCCCCTTTAGTCTTAATTACTCCTTTATTCTTATACATACATATATATATATATATATATATGTAAAGCCATTCTCTTCTGGGATGAGGGAAAATAAATGAAACAGAAGCAAGACTATCATATCCGTTGGGACTTGGGAACAATATAAAGCCAATCCTAATCCTCCTGCGGAGAAGGAATGGCAAGGCATAACATGAACAGAAACTGACAAGGTCGCTGATTCGCCTTAACAATGAGTCAGTTAATAATGCTCAAAATGAGTCCCAGGTTAGTGGTTGTTGCTTGAAATTAACTCTAACAAGCACTTCAAATAAAAGCAGAAACACCAATTTTTTGCAACCGTTTTCACAAGACTAAAGAAATTAAATTTCTATGCAAATGTCCGAAAATGAGAAGAAGGAAGGGGGGGGGGGGGGACCCGCA
>NW_010361080.1:165200-216070 GCF_000414095.1 Morus notabilis | reverse complement strand
TTGTTCAGCAAAATGGCGGAAAAAGAAGAAGGGGGGGGGGGGGGGGGGGAACACTCATTCCTAGGCTTGATTTACTCTACTTAGGGGTCAAATAAGGAACGGGGGAGCTATGGGCCACAGGTATTAACTGTGAGGTTTTGAT
Source organism: Morus notabilis (assembly GCF_000414095.1). Classification (NCBI taxonomy): domain Eukaryota; kingdom Viridiplantae; phylum Streptophyta; class Magnoliopsida; order Rosales; family Moraceae; genus Morus; species Morus notabilis. Next base: position 215,928 of record NW_010361080.1, on the reverse strand, counting down.
CTTGAGTATGAAGCTACTCCCCTGATCTTAAAAAGACAAATAGAGAAACAAAATTAAAATGAGATATAACATTGAAATCATAAGTTCATAATGGATTCAATGATAGAGAATTACAGCAAGCCTCCATGTCCGAAGTTGGTTTGAAGCCTCCCGAATGCAAATCATTTCTGCATGGGCAGTTGAGTCCCGTAACTCTTCCACCCTGAGACACGTATTTTTTATATAAATTTCCATAAGGAAAAAAAAAGTATAATCATACAACTTACATAAGGAAGCCTAAAACTTACAGGTTGTAACCGCGAGCAATAATCTTGCCATGCTGCACCAGTACGGCCCCAACAGGCACCTCCCATGTATCAGCAGCCTTCTTAGCTTCTAAAAGTGCCTCTCTCATAAACATCTCATCGATTTTCCTTTGCTCACTTTCAAGTTTATATGCTTCTTCCCATACCTCAAATCTATCTTTCGGCACCTGTTTGTTCCGTTGAAGCTTCCTTCTTTTCAGCTCTCCACTATTTCCCGCAGCCCCTAATACTTCAGTGGACTTTGCAGGATTATATTGCTCTATCTGCCCCAACAAACCACTTTTGGTATTCCCGGTATCAGAAATTTGACTTAAAATTGTAGAATTTTCACTTCTGGCAGTTGGTTGTGAGGACAATTCCACTATTTCCATCCCGGAAGGGGAGCCTCCCAAACTCCTCCCATCATCATTCCATCCTAGATTCTCGTCACCGGACGATGAAATTCCTTTCGATGTTGACCTACTTTGCATCATACTTGTTGAAGATGATGGTTCTGGCTCAAGATCTCGTCTATGCTCAGTCAATTCCAATACAACAGACTCAGTTCCTTGACCTGGGGTAGACAATGTTGTTACTAGCAGTTGATCAGACATGGTTTCCAGTGGAAGGCCTTTGTCCTGTGCATGCTTGTCTTTGCTCTGCTCAGATTCATGGGCAGAAAACCACGATTCACTAGGGACAGATTCGTTTTGTGAAACCCTTCTACCTGATCTTCCAGTAGAACTAGGGGTTTCAGGACGCGAACCCCACCTTAGTGTAACTATATCTGCAATGATATTCCACAAGGACCTGCCACTTCTTTTTATAATAGCATTCTCCATTGTTGTAGTGGGTTCTGTTTTTTCTTCCCTTGGAGTTCTAAAACTAGACGGGTCTGAAACATCCCACATTTCATCCGACGGCCCCTTGGTTCCGGAACCACCGGATGAATGCCCCTTATCATGCTCCTTTGGCTGGAAGTCTTTAGAAGCATATTGAGTCAATTTGTTTTGGCCATCTTTATCAGCTTCAGAAGCTAATGTTATTTCAGAAACCTCGGCCACTTTCTGGATTTCAGAAGTTGACACTTCATGCCTCACCTTCTCTACAAACTCTCCAACAAATTGAGCAGAGGATTGCTGTAAACGGTCAGCAGAAGCCAGAGCATCTTCGGAGGTGATAAGGTACAAAGGCTCCCTATAAGCCTCAGCACTCTCATTTCTTTCATATGATTCTTGCTGCAACGCTGGAGGCTGTATTCTTGGATACGGATATGAGGAACTAGAGCCACTCTCGAAAGTTGAGCTGGAAACCTTTTGGTTTTCAACTCCACTTGCCAACTCCACATGTAACGAACTTTTAGATAGAAACTGAGATGGAGGAGGCATTAGTATTGTTTGTGAGCTTCTCTGAACCCTTTCATCTGCATCATCCTTCAGCATTCTGGCTTCGGAATCCAAAATCAAAGGTTCTTGAGACGTAGACACCTCTTCCAACTCCTTTTTGCATCGAATTTGCCTCTGAGTGAATTCTTCTCTTGTTTCACCAACCAATTTCACAACTGATGTTGCTTCACTTTCCTGATGAACTCTCCTTTCGTAATCTCTTCGAGAATCAGTAACTCTCTCATTTTCACTAGAATGAACAACAGTCATATCATTTACATCATGAGATCCTCTTCCAGATTGAATTCTCTGAGGAGGTCTTTGTCCTGCTGTTTGTGAATTTGGCTCCATGGATCCCGGATATGAAATCGAAATCAAGTTTGTGTTTTGTACCTGATTTAAATTATTAGTTTCAGACTGCATGACTGAAGTTCTATCAATATTAGTGTCATAGATTTTTGATATTGTAGTAGCTTGTTGAGATTTTCTTCTCATGTCAGCTTGTTGAACGGCTTCCTGACTTGTTTTGTGCTGTGACTGCTCTCTCCCCTGAAGTGAACTTGAAACATTTTCTCTATATCCCTCCACGCCTATAACTCCTATTTCGGACTGATTCTGCGAAATAGTGGTCCTTCGAGTGTCAAAATCTTGAGCTTCTGAAAATCTTCTGACTTGCTGGTTGTTTCTTTTTGAATTCTGTTCTTCAGCTACGTAGCTAACTTCTTTTCGCTGTTCATCTTTTTCTCCAGTGCTACCTACCCTAATGTGGGACTGGGAAGTTCTTTGGATGTCGTCCCTGTGGAATTCTTGAATTTCTTTTTTCTCTGCCAATTTTCTTCTAGATGTAGACGCTTCAACAACTCGGTTCTCATTTTGAGCATATTGCTTTCTTGTACGCTTATCCAAACTTACAGCTGAAGTTGAAGTATCTTCCTCATCATTGAATTGCTTGTGGGAACTGGAGGTCTTTTCATAACTACTTCGACGAAATCCAGAAACTTGTGATTGCCTTTGTGAGGATTCCCTACCATGTTGTATTTCTTGACCCAATCTATCATTGTACTTCTTCTCCGTCTTCTTCCTCTGATCCCATTCAACATCATCCACAATGGTGATTTTTCTTTGATCTGATACTTCCCCTTGCTCATGTATATCATCTACATACCCCTCATATTTCTCTGTTGTCTGGCCATCAAACTTACCTGCTCCTTTTAATTCTGAGTCCTCATACCCAGATAAAGATTCCTCCGCTAATAACGTATGCTTATCATGAACTTCTGTCTCGTCATCAAAATCCCCCGAAGATGAAAGCGAGTAATAAGATGAACAACTAGAATTATCTTTTCTCAACCTCCGATTCTCGCCTCTCGAAATAGCTCCCCTATCTCTATTCCTCCTCAATTCTTCTCCCCTCGACTCAATCCTGATCGACTCATATCCACGTTTCGTATTACCTTCTTCTGATCTCAGCCCATCAACTTTTTTCTTCCCGCAGTTACAAATGCCATCATTATTCACTCTCTTTTTCGCTTGTGCCCTATCAGACAAACCTAAACTCCTCTCTCTACTACTACTACTAAAACCCCCTTTCCCCTTCACCTCAACTCTCTTATACGAACTCCAATTCCTCCTCTTACCCCCGAAAACATAATCCTCATCCACCTCCTCACTCAACAAGCTGAGCAACGCCTCGGCGTCATTGAGACGCCTCGAATCATACATTCCACCATCTCCCTTATCAACTACACAACAACATCTCCCCTTACTTCTTCTCCTACTAGTGTTACAAAAACTCCTCTCCTTGAGAGACCAAGAGAAGTCATAAAAATCTCTATCAATACCAGAAATTGGAGAACAATGATAATAACATCTGTCTCCACCGCCCAAGATCAACTTCCTAGAAGCTGACCACTGAAGCAGAGTGGACTGCCTAGGCCCATATAAATAACAAGGATTTATGGGTACTTTTTGGGTTGAAAATCCACAACAACAACAACAACAACAACATCTGGAAAAGGAAGTTTGAAATGGGTTTCTGTCGAAGCGTTCATGTAATAAGTAGGAGTAGTCATTGAAGGAAAATGAAAGAGAGCCTTTGCTTCTAAGAGCATAAATAGTTGAGCTGATATAAGTGTCGTGCATAATATCTAATCTTTGAAGGGAAAGTGAAACTCAGAGGATTACCTTGAAATCTGAAGTGAGTTTTGGAGGAGTTCAATTCTGGAGGTGAAACCCGGAGTGAAGACGACTGAAAATCATAAGGTGGGTCAGAAGAATCTGGGTAGATGATAGATCAATCTGCTAAATAAATTGAGAAATGGGAAAATTCCCTTTTGGCTTTTACTAATGTGTTTCTCCTTTTATCGTCCGAAAGTAACTGGACCCCAACAGAGGATTATTATCATTAACCAAATCTATCGTCGTTACGTCGTATTGGAGTAGACAATTTGATCTGAGTACACACAAATACAAATTGATCTGAGGAGCTGTTCGAGGAAAACAGTGTGCTGGCTGTTGTGTTGTGTTACGTGAAAACTGAAAATGGTGACTTGGGTTGGGCCTATAAGGCCTGGGTGGAATTGGAGTAGCATGGACTTGGGCTAAGGGGCCTTTAGGAACCCCAAAGAAACCCAACATGATAAGATATAGGATGGGGAGGAGGAAGCAATTAGCACATTTAATAATAATAATAATAATATAAAAGTTAACACGCTTTTGAAGGCAAATAAGAATTAATGCTTAATAGTATATTTTTTAGAGGTGAAAAAAAAAAATAGTATACTTTGCATTACAAAATGGAAAATACTCGCAGGTTATCTCCAATGCGTTGCACGTTAGGATGATATTAATTCAAGCTGGTCCCCTTCTTTTAGTAAGTTTAACTATATTTTTAGTCTTTTTGCTATAACGTTTTCTCACATAAAAATAAAAATATATTGTGTGCCAGGTCAACACACCAAGACAAACCGGCTGACTGTTAGTAACATGTTTTCTTTTGGGAAAAAAAAGAAAATAGGTCGAGACTTGAGATGAATTAAAATTGATAAGTTAATAGTTTATATAAGTTAATAAATAGGCTAAATTATTATTTTCGTCCATAACTTATCTGGTTATGAACCATAACTTAATAAGTTATTGTCCATAACTTATCTGATTATGAATCATAACTTGACAAGTTATGGCCTACTAATTTCTATAACTAAAAATTAATCTATATACTTTTCTAAGCTTTTCATATCGGCCTATTTCCTACTATTTCTATTTTCTTTTTTCCCATTTTTGAAAACCTCCTCCTATCAACTATATTAGTTTTAAAAAATTCTCCCACATTACAATTTGTGTAGTCCTAAAGCCACACACTATATTTCCTTGTACATTCATGGTTTATTTTCATTTAAATAGAACTTTTATCTACGTCATTAAAATTTGAAGTTAAAGACAATTTAGCCTCGTTCACTTCGCGAATTCGAGTTTTCAATTCGAGCTGAGATGTGACATTTTCTGAGAGCTTTTCACTGTAGCAGAAAAAGTTAGATGTGACATTTTCTGAGAGCTTTTTACTGTAGAAACCTAAAACTGAAAACTTGAATGGTGAAATGAACGAGGCCTTTGAATATCTAAAGGAGAATTTGTTGTTTTAGGGGAGGTGCGAAACGTTTCGATGTTTCTCCCCCGAAAATTAACCACGTAATTTTTTTTTTTACGGAGGTGGGAAAAAATCAGGTTTGGATAAAATTAAGTGGAGTTGCCACGTGTCCGATTGGTAAAATTCATTGGTGGGATCTGCATGAGTTGTCTGTGGGCCACTGGATTAAAACCTGCCACATGTCCGTTCGTTGTTGGATGAAAAAAGGCACAATCATGAACTGTGCCACACTAAATCGCATAGGTGGGAAGAAGGTGGCCGACAGCTTTCCACGTGTCTTTCTGTGATTGGTCTGAACGAGAAAGTGGCGGGACCCATCTGCAGGGGTGCTGACGCATTTGTCCCCTACCCCCTCTGAACGAGCGCCTCTCCGCGAGTGTAGAACACACACCATTCTCAGCCATTGATCTGTTTGATCTGATGGCCTGAGATAAATCCAGGTTCATTTTGTTAATATTGCTAGTTAAAAACGCATGCGAATTTAAAACAATGGTTACACAGATTCTCGAAAAAAAAACAGAGAAAGAAAAAAGAAAGGATAGAAGAAACGTAATAATGGATATATTATCATTAGTGACCACATTAATAATTAAATTATATACATAATAAATTAATATGCTAAGTAATTTTTTTTTTAAAAAGGTAATTAATAATCAGTATATAAGTAATTAGTATGTTAGTAATTTAGTCATATTTATTAGTTTATAAATAATTAATTAATGTATTAATAAAAAATAATTAGTACATTAATAATGTAGTAGTATTCTATTTACTAAATAAATAATTTTTTAATTACATAATTAAAATTTTATTTAATTAATTACTATAGAGAATCTTTCTAAACAATGGAAATAAGCAAATAAACAAGAATGAGGGACTATATAAGCAAATAAAAAAGGAAGAGAGGTTATAAAAAAACCAAAAAAGAAAAATAAATAAAAAAAAATGAAAGACTAAAATGATAAGATTAAATAAGGATGCCAGGAAAAACAAAAATAAGGGACCAAAGAAGCAAATAAAAAAGGAAAAAGTACCTAAAAAAAACACACACACACACACACACAAAAATACAAAAATGAGGGACTAAAATGATAAGATTAAATAAGGATGAGAGAAAAAATAAAAATAAATGACTAAAGAAGTGAATAAAGAAGGAAGGGGGCCAAAAAACAGGAGGCAAAAGTTAGAAAAGTATTAAAAAAAAAAGCAAACAATAAAAGGAAGAGGGATAAAAATAAAAGGAAGAAAGACAAATAAAAAATAAAAATGAGGGATTAAAATGATAAGATTAATGATTTATATAAATTATAAAATTAAATAAAAACTCACTAACATGAAAGAAAAATCATGCGAGATTGCATAAAAAACAAATTAAATAAGGAAAAAATTGAACTTATTTAAAACAAACAAAATAAATTAAAATATTTTTTCTCCGTCTTTGCTTCATATCTTTTTCTTGTTTTTATCTTCTTTTGTATAAATGTTATTTTAAGTGAATCACGCGCGGACTCAAAACTAGTAGTTTTAAAAGAGGAATGAGAAGATTGAACATCTTTTAATTGGCAATACATGTTATTTTTCACTAGGTACAACGTATCTTGTTACGCTATCGTCTAATTAATCCACTAGAATCTGGTGAAATACAAATAAAGATATTTAAAAATAAAGACTAAAGAAGTATAGGGATGACTTCCGTTAAAAAAAAAAAAAAAGAGTACAGGGATGACCATAATATAAGGTGTGGGGTGACAAAGAATTAGTGGGGAAAGAGAGTGTAGATAAATATTTTGTTCACTTTAAAAACTATCTATATTTTCATTTTATTGTAGAACTTAATAACATTACAATCTCTAATGATAAAAGTATAAGGATTGTAACTTCGTAATAATGAAATAAGATTAGAAATTTGATAAGGTTGGCAACTTTTAGATACGCTAAGCAAACATGATCACTATCATAAGATTGCAACTTTATAACAATGTTCATCATATATCATGATTAATGAAATTGAGCAACAAAAACTTTATAATAATCGCGAATAGGAGCATAAAAGTTGTTGCAAGCTTTATGATAATGGAATAAGATTAAAAATTTGAAAAGATTGATACGTAAATGTGGTTATTATCATAAAGATTGCAACATATAAAAGATATACAAAAAATGCAAAATAGGTACCACAGACAATAAATTTGAAAAAGTAAGAAACAATGAACAGTTTTAAAAAAATGGGATTCTTAAGTATTGACTTTTATATTTTTTTTTCTACATCTCTTTTGTAATGTAACATTTGTACCCAGAGGATTTAGTGTACGGATTTAGAAGCGCTCCCATATCAACCTGATTCCTGTTCTTTTGAGCTAATGGAGAGGTGAGCATCTGAGGCCCATTTTATCCGAGAGCAAAGTCCAATGACCCATACGCTGAATTGGGCTAAGCATTATCGTCCGAGTTTAACCACCTTGTCTATAAAGCTAATATATAATTCATGATTTTCGAAAAGAATTTCAACATAATTATTTACTTTTGTTTGCATATAATTAAAATGTTTAGGCTTAAGACCGCTTGGTCTAATAGCACCCGAGGGGATCGGGTGGGATGGAGTTTAGTGGGCTGTGGTATTAAAAAAAAAAAAAAAAAGTTCTCTAAGCCTTACTGTGCGAAGTTAAAAATTTAGAGTGTGCAAGGGAGATGGATCAAGGTCGCGATGTTAGTAAACCATTAGCTATTATTAAATTTAGGAGATAATTAACTAGATTTTTTTAAAACGTTATTGGACTTTCAATTACACAGAAAAAAGCTTCCAACTTACGTAGTTTGCCTCAGTTACATAACTGTTATTCATTCTTAACGAACCAAAAAACTGATTTATTTAAAAAACAACTATACAGTGTTTTATAAGTTTAAAAAAGAGATATTCTCTGATACGTCAATATTTCAATAAACTAAATTTTTTGTCAATTAAATCTACATAAAATCAAGTAAAAGTCAAATAGTACGTAAATCTAACAGTTAAAAAAACATAACCTACTGGTATACCAGACGTATGAGAGAATCTAAAAAAAATGATAGAGAAAATAATATTTCAATTCCTTCTACGGAAAATCGGAAATCCTTTTCATAGGTAGAGGGATATGCAAAATGGAAAGAAAATTGCTATTGTTATTATTATGATCATATATTCCAATCGAAGAGCAAACTATGTACACAAGGAGAAGCACCATTCGATGTTGTGAGGTCACAATCATGGAAATCCCCAGTTTAACAAATTTTGATTTGTTTTTTTCTGCTTTGACTTTTAGGAACTATTTGCTATTTCCTACTTCAACGTTTTCTTTAATTTTTGCCACGAGTCAAGATTATTGGTATAGTTAGATCCCCTTTTCTTAAATGGATATGACTTGATATAACATGGTATTTTATTTATCTTAATAATATTTTTACGTGAACTCTTATGGTTATATGAATTAAGTGCTACTTTACCCTACAGTAGGAGATGTTATTTTTAACCATTTAATTAGTTTTTTAATGGTAATCTGTCAATGCCCGCGTTAAAAATTGACCATACACGAAAAGCTTCTCTTATTTACATATCAAACTGCTAAAAAACTAATGTAAAAACTAAAATAACAATTTTAAAAAGTAAATTAGCAGTTCCTATCATTAAATTTCCCTATTTTTAAATGAATATAGACTTAATATAACCACATATATAGCTGATGAGTACAAATTTGAATTTTCCATATTCAATAGGAAGATCCTTGTAAACACCCTTAATTTAACTTGTATATAATAATTAGCTTATAGTCTTCGTAAAAGATAACTGTCAGTCTTTGTCCCAAGCCAATTCTTGGAAGCGGCTTTCTTTCTCTATCTCACTGCTGAGCTTGAACCATTTCCACACTAAGAGACACTATTTGATGTCATTTCGATTATGAAATTTGCGCTAGAGTTTCAAAGAAAACTATTTGGTACTTGGGGTTAGGATAATACCACCAGAAACTTTTATACTTTTCACACATGAGATTTTTATGAAACCCATTTTTCAACCGTTAGATAGGTACTATTAAACAATTATTCACCAGACGTTCTAAAAAACAAACTTGTTATATTCACATGCAATATTCAATCTACTCTAGAGAAAACAAAAAGGGCTTCACAATACTTTTATAAATATATATATAATCTATTTCACATTATTAAATTTCTATATTTAAATATAACTATCGATATAACGTAACCATTAAAAACTCATCTATATATATATCACATTAGAAAAAAGTCAATGTTATGAAAAATTCATCAATTGTATGATTTATATGCAAAACTACCTAATACATAATTTCAAGAAAAACATTAAACGAAAACCCTACGTGACATAAATTTTCTTTGAAGGGCTATAAACATGTATCATGTCAACTAACCCAAACCTACCATGGCTACCACTAACCTCCAAATACCCATGTCTTATTGGTCCAAGTTGCCAATTCTTTTTAATGCAAAGATAGTACTCTCTTATTAATCTTCTTTTGGGAGCAACATTGATAGGGTTGAAATATTCAAAGCTTGAATAACTTGAGCCAAAAGGGTCTAGTTAGTAACCATGCTACAATTTTTTTCTTTTTTTTTTTTCCTTTTTTGGGATACTCAACACTTTTTTGTAGCTATAATATAAGTGTATGTCAGGCCCCAAAATATGAGTTAGTGACGTGGAGACTCGTTTAGAAGTTAAATATGATTAAGAAAGTAATTAAACATTAGAAAATATAATAATCAATACTAAAAGTAAAATATTAAAGTAATTTCCAAACAAGCCCCACATTTTTAATAAAATTAGATTACAAGAAAGTGATGGGGACTTTCACACCTTTATGATAAAACATGTTTAAAACCAAGCCTCTGGCATCATTTTTGGTCTCCCTCACAGGATATTCAATATTGTACATACATGAACATGTAAAGAACATTTACAGACATCAACCACAGTCTAGATATGTTTAAGGTTTACAATCCGATAATTTACAATTATTATATTGAGACAACAAGAACGGAAGAGGGCACAACTCCTCCTTTTGAACCGCACAAGCTAGGGTTACCAGAGTTTGCTACTTATTCTGCACTGCTTCTAGCATCGCTTGGGAGGGTTAAATATATATAGAGAAATAGAAGGAAAACATGAGTAAAAGGCCCAGTAGGATATATTTTGAAGTAAACTTTATAAGTAAATAAGTAATAAATAAATGAATAGAAATGTACAGTCCCAACACAACAGTTGGACCTAATATCTTTTTTCTGAAAGGAAATATAAACTTAAATTTCCATATTACAAGCATCAGCAAGTAATTTATAACTATAATAAATTACTTACATAATCATATGCACAAGCCTTAACACCACCGTAGTGGTCCGGTCCGGGTTCCGGGTTTTGCCCCCGACGATACACTCTGCATAGCCTATCTAGGCCATCAGCGGGCTTACCAGTTCACAAGATGTCTTATCTTAAGTAAATATTCATTAAAACTTTAGAACAGTTCTTTATGATTCCAATAGCAATATTCAAGCTATTGTGTTAAAGTACTTTTCTTTATCAAACATGTCATTTCTTTAAAACATTTATATAGGCCAAAAACTCTTAAAACAAGCTAACAAAGAAAATGACAAGAAATCTTACCTTTTGAACATCAAACCTGTGGCTAGCCTTTCGTTATCCTAGCCTCCGCTTCCTAAAGTTTTTAATCCGATTCCGCAACTAGCATTGTCACAAAACAATGTTTTAGGATTCAACCCTCATTCCTAAAACAAATCAAGCTCAACTGCACACGGTGTTTCCTATTAGTGTGCCTTAATCTAATCTCAAGTTTCACAAATCGTTTCATATTTCAAATCATCATTCCAAGGATTTTGATCTAAAAAAATGAATTAAAGATGATAATCCATCTACTTTAGGTTCCCAAATGAAGCTAATTTGGGTTCTCTTTGAAATCCGGGGTCAAAACAACATTTTAAGGCAAAACAGGGTCGTACCATGTGTGTACCGGTCGACCGGTGATGGAGAGGTTCATCTCCACCGGTCGGCCGGTGGAGAGGAGACCGGTCAACCGGTGGGAGCAAAGCATGTAGGCCAAAATGGCCGATCCGTGGAGAAGGAGGCCAAATCCTACAAATCTGAGTTCAAATCTGAGATATTTTCAAATGGAATCAACAAATCCAGGTTCCAATTACTAAATTAAGTCCAAAGAACCATAAATCTCCTAACCTCACCATGATTTCAACCAAAATCCATTAAAATTAAACTTAAACTAAGGTTCAAGAGAAATTTTTCAGAAATCTTACCCCAAATCTCTTTTTTTTTATGTTGAAAACTTCTTAGGAAGAAAGAAAAAGAAAGAAAAAGTGAGGAAAAATAAATAAAGGAAAAGTAAAGGACAAATATCAAAAGATATTTAGAAAAGTAGATCAGAAAATGTGTCTCCACACATTTTTGGAGTAAAAATATAAATATTTAAAATATTTAAAATCCTTAAAAACATTTAAACTTAAACATTAGAAAGCATGTCATTAACATGATTAATTAATTAAATCAGAGTAGGCACACTAATAAATTCTAATAAATATAATTAATCTTATTTAATTTCTTGAGGTGTTACAGTGTATAAGGTGGTTAATTAACTATGCAAAACAAATTATTAAAACACAAAACGTCATGCTCTCTATTCTTTTAAGCTAATTAAAAAAAAAAAGTTTTGATTTTGTCATATTATATTACTTTACTACCTTTTTTTTTTAATTTTATCACATGCATCCTTGTAAAGTCTCAAGGTTAATTTTGTCGTCTGGATGAAATAATAAAGGGTGCTTAAGGTGTCGGTAAGTTGGAATCCACAAAAAATGTGGATTTAAGCATATTGAAAAATACTAAGCATCATCATTTAATAAAAGATGGTCCCATAGCATTGCTCAAACATATTACCTAATCATCAGTATGTATGTAATTCACAAATTTTGTTTAATTTCTCTTTAAAGGAGCAATATATCCCTACAAAAAAAAAAAAAAAAAAAATAGGAAGGTTCCACGATTGTTAGAAACAAAACAAAAAAAAAAAAGGAAAAAGGTAATATAATAACAAAAGGAATATTTTTTTTATTTTTTAAAGGAAGAATTAATTAACACCCGAGTTTGAGGTCCTCATGTAGCCGGCTTTGATTGTTTTTTTTTTTAATTGTTCACCAAAAATAACATTCCAAATACATTTGTTTCTAGTTCAGATATCAATATTTTAAACACTATTTACGTGTTTTCAGCGAAAAAACAAAATGACAAAAAATAACAAAACAATATTTACGTGATTCTTTTAACCAAATAATTATCTCGTTTCAACAAAACCAAAGAAAGGCCAAAATAACTAGAAAGTGACGCCTTTTCTTTTAATTTTTCCTCAAACAGCTAGATGTTAATGGTTTTGGTAGTTAGTTGGTAGTTTCGCATTTGACGCTAAATAGGCACTGTCCTCAACAAAAACCAAAAACCAAAAACCAAAAGCCGATACGTGTAATGCACGTAAAAAAGGTTCAAACCCACAAACATTGTTTTACTTTGAGCTCGAAGACAACATGTGTAAATATATATCCGCGTGCTTGACGTTGACTTGTAAGAACTTTTTATCCACAAATGGAAAAGGAATTATAAGAACTATATATACTATTATATTATAAGAATTAAATATAATAGAATCTAGAATTTGCATCAAATTTGTTCATAATGTATGAGCAAAAGAACTATTGACGTAGCTACTAGCTAGTCTCTTTTAGGCATGCACTTTAAAGCATACTTTTGGTATATGGTAAAAAATATACATTATATTGTTTAGGGTAATATATATGGTTAAAACTGCCTCTCTTTTTTTTTTAATGGAGAACCAGAAAATTTCTTGTGCAAAACCTCAAAAACTCTCCTTCAAACCCTTCTCTGGCTTAAAGACACAAACACCAGTATTTTTAGCCTTAAAACCCTAGTTTTATTACATAAAAAACCATGCAAAACGACACCTTGACTTTTCCTTACTTACAAAATTGTAGCTAGGGGCAAAAATATAGCCAAGTACAAAAGGATATTCTAAAAACATCATGTTGTGGAATAATCGAAGGAGAAGCAATCCACATACGTGTAAAATATATATATATATATATATATATATATGTCCATTGCCCCAACAAAGGGGTTTTGGCATCTTCTAGAGAGAATGATTTACTTTTGCCCCATTTTTTTTCCAAAATAGACGACACAAGCCGTGCCAAAAGCGTGCCATTCAATAATGTCATGCAAAGCAAGCAAAGATACCTTAGAAGATTTTTCTTTATAATTATTTATTTTCCTTTTTCACATGTAATAAAACCCACCATGTGAAAAAATAAATTGAAAAAGGTTCCATTAAGTGACTAGTCAAGGCGTGATGATTGGGTCTTAAAATATATAGGATATCCCACCAAGTACGTCGACCTGACATTAGCTGGTAATATATATATATATATATATATATTTATTTATTTATATACAAGCTGATCACGATCAAATCAGGATAAGATGATTTGCATGATTTGGGCAATTGGGTGAGTGTTTGTTTTGTTCTATGTCCCAAAAGAACGCACATTAAATAATTTTGACGAAAGAGGTTGATTACTTAATCCACTAGTACTGTTTTTGTTTGGTTTATGATATTAATATGATATTGCATGGTTGGAAAATGTATTCAGAATTATTTTCATTTTACGCGTATTTTTTATGAGAGAAAAACATTGTAGAGAACTATAAATCATTATTCAGAATCAGAGATGAATACAAGAAATAAAAAGGCTAGTCCTATAATGATTGTGTCCGAATCGCCGAATATATTTTGAGGAGAGTCAAAAATAGTAATATTTTATTCTCCTCTTTATGGAACCCAATATCTTGTTTTGTTGCTTAGTTTAAGTTTATGAATTAGGTCGCTAATCACGGAATCAAATCATGGAATGTTAAGCATAGTATAATAATCTGCTAACTTAGACCTGTTTCCTTTTTTCTTTGTTTGCCTTCAAAAAAATTCTTTTTTGTAGTAACTGGGAACTATTTTTATACTTGTTCTTTTTTTTTTTTTTTTTCATTTTAAAGGTGGAGAGTTGAACTCCAAATTTGAATATTAAAAGTTACAGGAATTATCATTAGGCTAAGTACAGCTTTTACGCATTTAAGACAAGGTCGTTTTATGATTTATCTAAAACTGACGAACCCATAAAACCCTACAGACTTCAACCAGCCAAGTTCATGCCACGTAAGCAAACCAACATTGGCGAGTTAAAACGTCCAAATAATTGTACAAAGAGAGCGCTAGTTTATAGAATGAAATGGTGAAAAAGAATGAATGACATCAAAGGACATATATTGATTGGGTTATAACCCGACCCGTCATGGATATACAAACAAAATAATAAATAAAAAAAATAGAGAATTTATCATTGAGAGTGTGAATCTGAATTTTTACTCCTTATTCTTGATAAATTCTTTTTTGTTAATTTAATTATTTGACTAAAAATATTATGAATCACGGATAAAAAATAAAAATCATAATTCATATACTTTTAAAAGGTATTTATCAAGATTACTTAATAAATAAACATCGGAGTAAAAAATAGTGGTGCTTAGGGTACAGAACGTAAATTAAAAAAAAAGAAAAAAGAAAAAATAAACTAACGCCTACGAAGTTCCTAGCCTCAATTATCTTCACTCACCCTTCACCCTTCAACCCTACTGCCACACAACTCTCTTTCAAACTAAAGTCTCATATCTCGTCATGCCTCTATAGCAAAGGTCTTCTACCACTCTTTGCCTCTACCGTCTCTCCCACACATTTCTTAGTATAGTTCCTCTTGACCAAGTCTCTATTTCTTAATTTTCAATCTCCGATCAATTTGCTATAAGTTAGATCTCATTTTGGTTATTTTCAGTTAGTGATTTTTGCCATAAATATATATATATACTGATTTCTTTGATTCTTTCAATTGGTCTGTGATGTTTGTTTGCGAGACGTGTTGATTGGATCCGTATACGTTTGATTGGGGTGTTTTTTTGTCACGACCAGCTGCCAAGCTACTAGTTCAAGCCCGCGGAAGGCTGCGATGCGAAAATACATACATAACGTATTAGGATTAATTTCAAAAATTCCTTTTGAACTATGACTCTTGTAACATTTTGTCCTCCAAATTTTAAAACGTAACATCCTCTTCTCTCGAATTTTGTTTCGTTAACAAGTTTTTCCCTTATGTTACAATAAGTGACGGAATTGCCACATGTCACTTATTTAGTGAGATTAAAAAATACAATTACACTTATACCCTCCTAATCAGATTAGATCTCAATATTATTGAAAAAATTCACCATATTTTCTTTGACCATCATCTTCACTTTCTCTTCCCCTCTACCACTTTTTCTAAGGTTCCTTTCTTCCTTTGAAAAAGTAGTACCCACTCTCCACCTAACCCCACCAATACCCACTCCTGGCCACCACATTGCCGCCGGCGAACACGATTCTCGTCATAACGGTCGACACCGAGTTGCAGACAGACGCCCCACAGGTCTCGCTCTTGACGTTGCTGGTGAGAAATGACGCCGCGTCAGTTGGTACCGCCGAGTGAAGGTCCCGGTAGAGCTCTTGCATGAACTCCTCGACTTCTTCTTCTTTGATGGGAATCTCTGGCGATAGCTCCAGTACGGCATCGTCTTGCTCCGTCAGCAGCCCATTCAACTCGCCGGACATTTCTGGATCTGCCGGAGACTTTGGGCCTGCTTCCATTACTTGAAATGGGCTGAAGATCAAAGAGAGAGAGAAAGAGTTGAAGAGTGAAACCTCAGAGCTGAGAGACTGAGACGAAGACTCTAATTTAGGTAAACGCGGTATAAAGAAAATAATTCTGTTGAAAAGAAAGTAGGTGTCACGTCTCAATAAATTTAGAATTTCGTTTGATTACGTACGTGGTGAAGTTGTGTTCGACTCAATTTTCTTATAAACTAAACGACTCGATCAATTTGGCGTATGAAAAGCTACATGTATCGGCCTAAATACATCCCTAATTAGAATATCCATTTTATATTAGGAAACAAGATCCAATAAATAAATACATTATGCAATAGCTATATAACATTCCATTCTTTCCATTATTGGTCCTCACAACATTGTAAATTATGTACTTCTATGCACGACATATAAAAATTCTGAAACATGGACCATCCTTTCAGCTTACCCCGTGAAACTGAAATGCCAAAAAATCTCGTTGGCCAAGAAAGAACAATTATAACAGATTCCTTGTGCTTTGGTTCCATACCAGACCTCGTATAAGACAAATGTTTTGTTCCCAACAAATACCATAACCCCCGGAACACTTCATTTTTTTCTTTTGCCAAAAAAAAAAAATAAATAAAAAAAATTAAAATTCTCTCTCTAACACACAATGATCTGGTGAAATTTGGGTGTTTTTAGCCCTTTGGTGGTGGTGGACTGGAAGTGCCACCTGCCGGAGATTTATAGTTAGTTCGTTGACCAAAACTAACTAATATTCTTTTTTTCCTTAAAAAAAAATAAAAATAAAAACTCTATTTTTGTTTTTTCCTCATTATTTATTTTTGCCTCGTCCATACAATAACATTGTACGGTGCAGTGGCTGATAAATGACACGTGTCTCCTCTGCAACTAATTTCATAATTTTCGGTCCATTCCGGTTCCACAAGTTTCAACAGGGCGTCGGCTGCAATCCTATTTCCTTTTTTTTTTTCTTTTTTGACAAATCACAATAAAAAAAAGGAGATAAAAGAAAAAAAAAAAGAAAACATAATAGGCTGGATAGGGAAAAAAGGAGAAAAGGAAAAGAAGTAATTACATAATTAGAAAAAAAAAAGGGAAAACCGAAAAAAGAATGAATGAGTTTTTTTTTTTTTTTTTCCTGCGAATGAGTGAGCTTCGTTTCTATGTAAATTGTATAAAATGAGTTCCCACTTCCTAGCAAACACACAAAAAAAAAAAAAAAGAAGAAGGAAATTTTCTATAAAAAAAAATAAAAAAAGAAACTTCCGTTAAAAGAAATAAAAAAAGGAAACAAAGAAAAAAGAAAACACAACGCGTTGTCTCTAAGGAAACTCAAAAGGTTATTTTAACTTAATTATCATTGTACATATACTTTTTTTAGAGGTAAGTTAAGAAACAAACAAATCTAAAAGGGTAGGTTATTTTGCATTACGTTGATAATATTAAAATCCATTTTCACAGTTTAGCAACTCCATTGTCCCTTTTCATTCAATATATATATATATATTTTTTTTTTTTTTTCAAAGCAAACACCAATTATAATAGAGAAAATGAGACAAATACTCTTTAAAAATTTATTAGTCAAATTTTTTACAATTTACTCTTGATTAATAACATTTTTAGTCAAATGACTATATACTAGTAAAAGAGTACTAATTAAGAATAAAAAGTAAAAATCAAGACACACATATACTCTTCTTAAAAGTAAATTATGTAATTTTCTCATTACTTACTTACACTACGCTACCCCATTACCCCAATATCATAGTTATTATCATCTTAAGAAAATTAGAACCCAATAGAAAAGAAACAAAAATAATGAACTATTAAATTTAGAAATTGTCTTAAATCTACCATCCAAATCAATTATGTATGTGTAATTTTTTTTTATATGTTCACGTAACAACGTTTGTATTGAGTGTTACACAACACATAAAAAAACATACAATCAAACAGTTTCACACATATATACAAAAAAAAATTATATTTATCAAATTATATGGTTGTCGGACTTAAGATATTACCATTAAATTTATATGTTCATATTATACGAGAACGGTAGAAAATGAAAGGACTTATAAAGGAGTAGAAAACTATAGTTTGTTTTTAGGAGAATCTTACCCCATTATTTTCCATTTTTTCAAATGAAAACCAAGGTAAAAATACTAGTAAACCAATTAAAACACAAAAGAAAAAAAAACACACACACACAGAAGAAAAATAATGCTCTCTGAATACAAAAAAAAATAAAAAATAAAAAAAAAATTGTAGTGTTTAACCGAAGCTTCGGCGCCGCCTCCAAGCGCGTTGTCGAGATTCCGGCCCTGAAGTTTGGTCTCCGGATTCGTCTCGACTAGGGCTGTAAGAAATCACCCCGAACCCAACGAACTGGGCTGACCCTACTCGAAAATCACGGGTTTCTAATTTTTTATTTAATTTTCAGTTTTAATTATGCCTAACCCGCACTGCGCGGGTAGGGGCGCGGGGTGGGGTTACATGAACCCGAGGTAACCCTACCCGGCCGAACATGTTCAAAGTAGGTAAAACAATGTCCAACACTTCAAATTCTTACTTTCATAAGTTTATGGACTTTATGCATTTAAACTGTTAACTTATTTATGTTTTGGATTCACGGTTTGTGTAAAAAATGCTTGTATGCCATAGTTGTTGAATTAGGACATTCTTTATTTATATTGGAAGTGTTTGATTTCAAAGTGAGTGTTTTAATTGTTCACCTTGTATTTAGACCCCCTCTTGAAGGAAAGACATGTTCTGTTTGATAATGATTTCTTCTGTAACAAGCACAGATTAATTGACTAAAAAGTGATCATGTGATCCTTAAGATCACCAACCCGAGTAACCCGACCCTACCCGAGGTCACCCGAAAGGTTGCGAGTTTGTAGACTTAAGAGAGTGTCGCGGCCTAAAATTTTCTCAACCCACACTGGTCGGGTAGGCTCAATTTTTCGGCTCAACCCTACCCTACCCGGCCGATTTACACCCCTAGTCTCGATGTTGGCTTTCTCATGATGGTGGCTTTGTATGGAGCGACATATCTGTTAGTGTGGATCTAACTTGTCTTGGAGGTGGGTTGCTTTAAGCTTGGACCGCTGTTTTCAGCGTGTTCGTCGGTGGGAGGTTGCACTCCCATGGTGTGTTGATTTGCATGGTGGCGAGATTTTCTAGGAGGCGGCAGTTCCGTTCTTCGTTGATGGTTGAAGTGTTTGTTGCAAACGTCCCCTCCATTTTGCCATAGTCCTCCTATAGTCCTCCACCTCACATGGGTGTGCTTTCCTTCTGGGATGATTCTGCTCAGATCTGACTTCCGTTTCACAGCCGATGGCTTACTACCGGTGGATCTTTCTTTTGTTTATTTCTAATAAGGGGTTGATATTTTTGCTCTTTTGGTGTGTTTTCTTGTTTTACTTTGGTGTTTTTGTTTCAGTAATAGCAGAGATGATGTCCTTCGCTTGTGTCTCCCACCCGTTTGTAAACGGTGTTGTGTATGCTTTTTAGCTAAAGTTCCTCCTATGTTGTGGTGTGATTGTCTCTCTTATGTGGAGTTTGGTATTAGTCGACTAGGCTTGTTGAATGACTGCTTCGGTGTTGTTTAACGAATAATGGTCAATCTCGAAATTTATGTGCCGAACAAGTCTTTCTCCATTTAAGTGTTGATATTTGTATTCACTTCTATGCTATTTTGGTCTTTACTATCTAATCATTAATTCAGGGTAAAATTTCTTTATATTTGAGGCTATTTGTGTCTTGTGTAATTTTTTCCTTGTGAAATGAAATTTCTCATTTAAAAAAAAATAATGCACACATGAACTTGGAGGAGTTTGTGTATGGTGTTTGAGAGTGTTTGACCCGTCCAACCCGTTCTGAGTCTTCTCCACGGCATGACAGCCGTATTATTAGATTTACAAAAAAAAAAAAAAAAAAAAATCCTAATTTGTCTTTAACATTCTCTCTCTCACTAAATCTAATTTCCTTTTAAATCTAACTAATTAATAAAATCATAGAAATAGTAATAGCAGTAATTTACTACTGGACAAACTTTCCATAATAACCTTTTAATTTATTACTCGTTTAGTTGGCGTTAGTTTTCTTTTATTAGTGCTAATACAATTAAAATTTACCAATTTTTCTTAGATAATTTATACAAATGGTTCCTAATCTCTTTAATAAATGACAGTTTAATTTTTAATATTTTTTTAATAAATTGACCTTTAATTTTTTTAAACGGGTGTAATTTAATTATTTTCATTAAATTTTTAATAGATTCATGCATGTTAACATCATGTGTTTTTTTTTTTCAATTAAAAGACAAAAATACCATCAAAACTTATTAAAAATTTGACGAAAAAAATTAAATTACACCGATTTAAAGAGATTGAAGTCAATTTATTAAAAAAATTAAAAATTAAATTGTCATTTATTAAAAAAATTAAAAACTATTTATATAAATTACTCTTTTTTTTTCGAAAATTTCTCAAAATAATTAACGAAACGAAGGTTTACGGCAACGAAATAATAAAAAGACGAAAGACTTTCTCAGAGAGAGAGAGAAAGAAAGAATAGTCAGTCATTGATGAGCTCCGAAGCTTTTCCCGCGAAACTGAAACTTCTTCATTCAATTCCCCAACAACGCCTAAGACCTTTCTCAACACTTTCCTCTTAAAATCCGAACGAAAAATTTCATTTTCCTCCACATTTTCCTTTCTTGTTTTTCATTTCCCCCCCTCAGAAATCCGTTGATTTTGGAGAATTTTCCTCCCAATAACGCAAATGCGCGTAATTGTGGCTAGTGTGCGACGAGTCAGACCGCGAGATAGATCCAAATCTTCGTCTTCATTCTGACCTTTCGCTTATTTATCTGACTTCCTTCAAAGTACTAATTCGAACATGGAAATATAGGAATTTTGTCGTTGTTTTAGGGCTTCTAGAACCTTTTCCGATTGTCATTTATGGTTCCGAGGCTTAGCCAGAGCAGTATTATCAGTTTCTGAGTTGTTTTCCTTTGGCTTTTATGCGGAGATTACACTTGTTTTTGTTGTTGTTATGATTTCGTTAGAAATCTCTTACATTGTTTAAACCAGCGTTCTCTTGAATTTCTTTCAAGCTTGTCTCCCAAAATTCATACAAAATACGTACATATACATATATAGATATATAGATACACTATTTTCTCTAACCAATTTTCCCAAATCTAAGCATTTTTTGGCTGTTTGTCTTCAAAAGTTTGAAATTTTGAAGAGGAATCAAAAGAAGCAGTTATTTTCAGCGAACTATTTTGCTAATTTACTCTTTTGGGTAGTTCTAATTCCACTTAAAGAAACAAAAGACCATTAATTTATTAGAAAATGAGGAGAAAGAAGCTTCGTTTGAGCAAGATCTATTCGTTTAGATGTGGGAGAGCATGTTTCAAAGAAGACCATTCTCAGATTGGAGGGCCAGGATTTTCAAGGGTGGTTTATTGCAACGACCCAGATTGTTTTGAGGCTGGGATTCGTAATTACGGTGATAATTATGTTAGTACTACCAAGTATACACTTGCCACTTTCTTGCCAAAATCATTGTTTGAGCAGTTTAGGAGAGTGGCCAATTTTTACTTTTTGGTCACTGGGATTTTGGCCTTTACTCCACTTGCTGCTTACACGGCTGTCAGTGCTATTATTCCTCTGATTATCATTGTTGCGGCGACCATGATCAAAGAAGGTGTGGAAGATTGGCGGAGACAGAAGCAGGTACTTAGGTTTTTGTTTCTTTTTTTTTTTTGTTTTTTGTTTTCTCTTTATATATATATATATATAAATGTTTTTGTTGTTTTTTTTAGAAGTTACAACATGGGTTTTTAAGGTTGTTATGTTGTTATCTGAAGTGATTTGTTTTAGTTCAAATGGATGTTGTGAATTTTGGTTTTGAGGTTTGGTCAAATCATTCAAACGGCTGAATAAACAAATACAAACGGTAAAAACTAGAAAGTCCTTCAAATGGTTCCTTTTGTTGTAAGAACTGAAATTGGCTTTATATAGGTTTTTATATTTTTTTTATGTGCTTGCGGTTAGTTGTAGTATAAATTGAAGGGGATTGTTATCGTAATAAAATCTGCAGAAAGATAATGAAGGAGTTCAAGTCATCTATTTATTTTCTTGATGAGATTGTTTTGATCATACGATGTGAACTTTGAGATATCTGTTGGATTATATGAGCTATGTATCTTTCTCCTTACAGATAAGATTTTCTAAGATATTTAATTTGGATCGTTTTCGAAGAATGTATAAACAATATTTTTGCATATTTTTTGGTGGGTTTCTTTTTGAGGTTGTTTGAATAGATGATTTGAGCTCGCAGTAGTACTGGTTAGAATGTATGAGCTCTTGTACATTGCTGAATTTGGATTATCAAATTTGGTGAACATCTTACTTCTAGATATTTAGCTGATGCAGATTTCTCTTTTACCTATCTAAAATATGCCAAGAGTTACAATCCGGACAATTTCCTAGCCTAAAAATTTCTAAAATTTTTTCTTGTTCATGTGTTCTTTCTGGTGAACTTTTCCACCTTGGCATATTAATTTGTTTGACTGGAATTTTTTCCCAGGACATGGAGGTGAACAACAGAAAGGTCAAAGTGCGCAAACATGATGGCACATTTGGTTATACTGAATGGAAGAATCTGAAAGTGGGAGATGTAGTGAAGGTGGGAAAAGATGAATTTTTTCCAGCAGATCTCCTTTTGCTTTCATCCAGTTATGAAGATGCAGTATGCTATGTTGAGACCATGAACCTTGATGGAGAGACAAACTTAAAATTGAAGCAAGCGTTGGAGGTAACTTCATCCTTACATGAGGATTCTAACTTCCACGATTTTAAGGCTGCTGTTAAATGTGAAGATCCAAATGTAAATTTGTACTCTTTCATCGGAACCTTGGAATTTGAAGAGCAACAATATCCCCTTTCTCCTCAACAACTCCTTCTCAGAGACTCTAAACTCCGAAATACAGACTACATATATGGGGTTGTTATATTCACTGGTCATGACACAAAAGTGATTCAAAATTCTACGGATCCCCCATCAAAGAGAAGCAAACTTGAGAAGAAAATGGACAAAATTATCTACTTTTTGTTCTCTCTTTTGTTTTTGATGGCATTTGTTGGGTCTGTTTTCTTTGGTATTTCAACTAAAGATGACTTAGAAAATGGGGTGATGGAAAGATGGTATCTTAGACCCGATGATTCTACAATTTTCTTTGATCCTGAGAAAGCACCAGCTGCAGCAATTTATCACTTTCTGACAGCGCTAATGTTGTACGGTTTCTTCATCCCAATCTCCTTGTATGTGTCAGTAGAAGTTGTCAAAGTTCTTCAGTGCATCTTTATCAATCAAGATATAGAAATGTACTATGAGGAAGCAGACAAACCAGCTCATGCCCGTACCTCAAATTTGAATGAGGAACTTGGCCAAGTTGATACAATACTTTCTGATAAGACTGGAACCTTGACATGCAATTCAATGGAGTTCATCAAGTGTTCTGTGGCTGGAACAGCTTATGGCCGTGGTGTCACAGAGGTCGAGAGGGCTATGGATAGAAGAAGTAATTCACCTTTAGTTCAGCAAAATAATAATGGATCTAACCCTACAGATGACTCAACTGACAACAAGCCACGCATCAAAGGCTTCAACTTTGTGGATGAAAGAATCACGAGTGGCAATTGGGTAAACGAGCCACATGCAGATGTCATCCAGAAATTTTTACGTCTGTTGGCACTTTGCCATACTGCAATACCTGAAGTAAATGAAAATACTGGGAAGATCTCATACGAGGCTGAATCACCGGATGAAGCAGCATTTGTCATTGCTGCAAGAGAACTTGGTTTTGAATTCTATAAAAGAACACAGACCAGCATATCACTTCGCGAGTTAGATCAAGTGTCTGGCAAGAAAGTTGAAAGGTCAGTATTTTACGATTCTGTGGCTTACATAGAAAGCATCATATCACACTCTATTAATGCCACTGGCTTGCATCTGTATCACCATGTCATTTGGATCCTTACTTTGCAGGCCCTTTTACTTAAAGTACTAGGTTATTCTAAGTAACTGCCAGATGAGCAGTGTTTTTATTTTATATGGACTATCTACTATGCTTGTTATTTTTTCTACCTTGAAAGTCGCAACCCAGTCTGGAGTAATTTTGTTTAAGCCTTTTGGGTGTTATTGATAGGCGCTTTTGGATTACTTAGAAGTTGCATCCACTCAACTTTACATGTGATAACTCCTATATTGCCTATACATTGTTGATAGTATCCTAGTAAAAAAACTGTGGTTGGTTTTGGTGAATTTTGTTTTTATTTTTTAGAGTCGTTGCGCGTGGTGCGATAGTAAACTGGTCCTCTTATCTCTATATGTCCATTCCCAGCATCTATAGAGGTATTTGTTTCTCTTTGAGACATGCTTAACCTGTTAAAGACTGTTCTCATCAAAGGAGTTTTTCTTTGCAGAGTATACAAACTTCTTAATGTTTTAGAGTTCAACAGTGCAAGGAAACGGATGTCTGTGATTGTTGAAAATGAGGAAGGGAAAATAGTGTTACTTTGCAAAGGTGCCGATAGGTTCGTGATTAGCCATCTTGAACTTTGGATTTATAAATAGAAAAAGAAGGAATTAAGGAAAAAAAAAAAAAAACCTCAATGCTCTATAATTCTGTGTTATTTTGAATAATCACCTTAACTCATTTTTCTTTGCAGTGTCATGCTTGAAAGACTGGCCAGTAATGGTAGGAAGTTTGAAGAAGCGACAATGGAGCATGTTAATGAATATGCTAATGCAGGCCTTCGGACCCTGATACTTGCTTATCATGAACTTGATAAAGAAGAATATAAACAGTTTGAAGAGAAATTTTCTGAGGCCAAAAATTCAGTTAGTGCAGATCGAGAAGCGTTGATTGATGAAGTAACTGAAAAAATTGAGAGGGATTTAATTCTTCTTGGTGCAACTGCTGTAGAAGACAAACTCCAAAATGGGGTGCGTTGGAACATGCTAAGGTTATTAATAAGTCGAAGTATACAGGATATGGAACCTAGAAATAATATTGTTTCTTGTTATGTTTGTCAGGTTCCTGATTGCATTGACAAGCTTGCCCAAGCTGGAATCAAAATTTGGGTTTTAACTGGGGACAAGATGGAGACTGCCATTAATATCGGGTATTCTCTCTAGTTATGAGATTGGATTTTACTTTATAATTGCTACTTCTGTCCGAAAACATTGATTTTGAAGTTCTTACTCTCTGACTCTCAATTATGCAAATTTGCAGCTTTGCTTGTAGTTTACTTCGGCAAGGAATGAAACAGATTATAATTAACTTGGATTTTCCAGAAATTCAAGCACTGGAAAAGGCAGGAGAAAAGGCGTCTATCACTAAGGTAGTTTATAGTGAAAAGAACATTTTATGCCTGGACTTGTGAAAACTGTAGTACGAATCCTTGTTCTACTACAGTGGGGCTGGCTAACTGACATACTTCCAGCATGATTACTTAATTTTTTTTCTTTTTCCTTTTCATTTTCCTCTTTTGTAAAGGATTTCAAAATTATTTTTAATATTTTTAGCAATGGAAACTTTTTGCACTTGTATTTGATGGGATGTTGCCAATTCATATTGAAGGCGTCAAAGGAGAGTGTTGTCCGTCAGATAAAAGATGGGAAGGCTCAAATTTCTACAGCTAGAGTGGGATCTGAGGCATTTGCTTTAATCATTGATGGGAAGTCACTTACTTATGCTTTAGAGGATGATATGAAGAAGATGTTTCTAGAGGTTGCCATTGGTTGTGCATCTGTTATTTGTTGCCGCTCATCGCCGAAACAGAAGGCGCTGGTAGGTTACATTCTTCATTTCTAATTTACTTTCTGAAAAAATTTATGAGTTATAATTAGTTTTAAATGATGGCTTTTAATTTTCCCTTTAAGGTTACAAGACTCGTGAAATCTGGAACTGGAAAAACAACATTAGCAATTGGTGACGGTGCCAATGATGTGGGAATGCTTCAAGAAGCGGACATTGGGATTGGTATCAGTGGTGTTGAGGGAATGCAGGTGTTTAGCAGACTATTCTGTTTTGTGAATTCAGCCAAAAGTCACATGTTCACCAAGAAATAATTGCTTATGATCTTTACTTTTAATTCAGGCTGTAATGTCAAGTGATGTTGCGATAGCACAGTTCCGATATTTGGAGCGCCTGCTACTTGTGCATGGGCATTGGTGTTATAGACGGATTTCTTCAATGGTAAGAGTTTTCTCAGCTATATGAATTTAAACAAACGGATTTCAAAATCTGAACAAAATGACAATGTTTTAACCATTTTCATTATGAAAGACCACTTTGATGCCACAAGAATCTGACATATTTATTTCTCTGTTGGCAGATATGCTATTTTTTCTACAAGAACGTCACATTTGGTTTCACTCTCTTCTTATACGAGGCACACGCATCATTTTCTGGGCAGCCTGCGTACAATGATTGGTTCCTGTCACTTTATAATGTTTTCTTCTCATCACTTCCAGCGATTGCTATGGGAGTCTTTGACCAAGATGTATCTGCACGGTTTTGCCTCAAGGTAGGTTCTCATCTAGCATTTTACATCAAAATGCATTTACATTTGATTGCACAAATGTTTCCTTTTGATCCAGAATTGTTGTTAGCCCTTAGTTAACGAGTTTAAGTTAGATACTATAAGGGGGAAAGTGGTATTTTGCAATTGGATGGGCCACTTATTTGGGTTACCAAAATCCTGGAAAAGAAACGGTCAAAAATCAATGAACAAGGCTGATATTAAATGTTGGTTTTCTTGCTAAACTCTAATGGGATGTTTGCTTCTTTCATTGCAGTTTCCTCTGTTATACCAAGAAGGGGTGCAGAATGTCCTTTTCAGCTGGCGCCGAATTCTAAGCTGGATGTTGAATGGGTTAATCAGTGCTGTAATAATTTTCTTCTTCTGTACTAAATCATTGGAACTACAGGCATTTAATGACGATGGAAGAACGGTTGGAAGGGATATCTTAGGGGCAACGATGTATACGTGCATAGTTTGGGTTGTCAACTTGCAGATGGCACTTGCCATATCGTACTTTACTCTGATACAACACATTTTCATCTGGGGTTCCATTGCTTTCTGGTATATTTTCCTCTTGATATATGGAGCCATGTCTCCCAGTTTCTCCACCACTGCTTACAAAATCTTCATCGAAACGCTTGCCCCCTCTCCTTCCTACTGGGTGGTCACGCTCTTTGTGGTGATCTCAGCTCTAATTCCATATTTCTCATACTCAGCAATCCAAATGCGCTTCTTTCCCATGTCTCATGAAATGATACAATGGATAAGGTATGAGGGGCGATCAAATGATCCTGAGTACTGCGATATGGTTCGACAGAGATCCATACGACCTACCACAGTTGGCTTCACAGCTCGTGTAGCAGCACGGAGTAACTGATTGAAAAATAAAATGCAGAACTGCTCATGAAGCTTGGAAATTCGGATGGTGGGCTGTCAACAATTACAGGTCAATGAGTAATTGCTTGGAAGTCAGATTTGTCCCTCACTCTTTTACATGATTGTGTATTTGTGTTGAATAATGGGAGAATTTACATGGCAGGCTCAAAACATGTCTCAGAGCTTATAGTTGCTAGATGACTGTACAGTTGTATTATTCAGCTGTAGCATATATTAGATGGTTAGGAAAGCCTTGAAATCTGTAAATTTTTATTCTTTGCCTTATTCGCTCCAAATTTTATTTACTAGTCATGCAATGTGTACCATTGCCGAGATGTATGTAAAATAGAAAAGAGAAAAACATAGTTGGAATCAGGTAGTGCTTGTTTTATGCGACAAAAAATGAAAGCAGATCTCCATTGTTCAGATTAGTGTGTTATTTTCACAAGTCACAACTCAAACTTGGTTACGTAAGAGAAAATAATGTAACAAAAAAGTTGAATTTGAATATTTGTGAGAGAAAACACCGTAGCAAGAGAATTCTTTTGCTTGAGTTGTGAAAAAAAAAAAAAAAAAAAACAAGGTTGCAAGAGATTATATTGACCACCAGCGGGAGATGACACTTCTGGAAATTGTAGTCAATCTGTACACATAATGGAGCTATGGTGCCGTTTGGTTTAGTTGTGGAATAAAAATAGGAACAGAATCGGACAAAAATGCAATGGAAACAATAAATGGTTTTTGTTTGGTTGGAGTATGAAGTTATTCAAATAAAAATGCCCTTAACATAAAATAATTAGCTAAAAGATTGTCAATTTTTTTTATTGAAGTAGTTATTTAAGTGTAACAGTAAAGATAGAATTTTTTTTAATAAATTTACAAAATATTTATTAAGCTAAATATTAAAGATTTGAATTTAATGGTAAAATAATTAGTTATTTTATGTGATTGGCAAAAAGAAAAGACAAGTCGAAAATTGAAAAAAAAAATGACAACCTTAAAGCAATAATTCCGTAAGAAAGGGTGACCATACAAAGAAAAGAAAATTATTAAGCGAAAAAAAAGAAGAAAATTAGAAAACGATGATAACCTGCTAAACGACAATACAATCATGACACGACAACATCTTCAAACGGGCATCAAATAAAAAAAATCCGGAACCTATAACTAAAACGATATGAATCTTATCGAAACGCCAATGTCATCTGAAAACTAGAAACACTGAACAACAAGGACAACATACAATAACAAGGACAATATAGAAGCCAACAACAAACAATAACAAGGACAAGATAGAAGTCACTAACTACCAAAAAAAAAAGAAGTCAATCATTAACACGGGGAGTTTCTTTCCTTTTCTGGATCAAATAGTATCACCCTACAACTATATAGTATATAAGCTACCTTTTAAAAAAAATCCAAACGTTTTTTTTTTTTTTAAATAGAGCACAGTACTATATATATTTTTGGTAGTAGTCTTGTAGTTCTTTGAATATATTTATTCCCTATTATGCTTAATTATTATGACACATTTTATTATCCTTAATCCTGATTCAAATTGCTATTGCTTCCTAATACAAGTCAATAATACTCGACATTATTTTTAAGATTGAGTTATCAGATATCTACTAAGAACAAGATAATACGATAACACCTTATTATTCATCAGAATATCTACTAAGAACAACATAATACGATAACGCCTCATTGTCCCTAAACATAATACGGTAATTATTTTTACCTATTCCCCTCATTGTCCCTAAACATAATGCGGCAATGCCAACTCAATCCTTCGTTCAACTCAATAAAACTATGATTTTGATAAGCAATGAATTATGAGAACTTGAACCATCAAAATTGATGTTTTAGATTTGGTGAATTAATTCATTTTTTTAAAGAATTTAAGGGGAAAAAACTAAACATAGGCAATCGGTGTTGCCGAGTAGCTCATCAACTAAGGAAAAGCACTAAATTCCGAACCTGTTTGACGATCAACATTAAATTAGTTATGTGGAATAATAATGATGTCCTTAACAATGCTATGAGTCTCTTGTTTCAGGATCAACATTAAATTAGTTATGTGAAATAATGATATCTCTAACAGTGCTGTGAGTCTCTTATCTTAGGATGCGAGCATAACCACCAATGCCCCAATTATCTGAAAAGATGTCTTTTACGACCCATTAGGTGATATCATACCCAACAACCACCTTTGCATGTTCATATAATCTTAATGGAATCCCATGATGATAAATCCAATATACTTTGGCTTGCGGTGTATAGATAACCTGTTAAATTTCATTAGCATTTAAATAGATGTATTTTCAAAATTATTGAATTAAATTATACGTATAACTAATAATTATCAAAATATTTCAAGCATCAAAAGCTGATCTAACTACAAAGCTCATAACAATTGACGATCAACATCAAATTAGTTGTGGAAAAACGATGTCCCTAACAATGTTATGAGTCACTTATTTTACGATCAACATTAAATTAGTTATGTGGAATAACGATATCCCTAACAATGCTATGAGTCTCCGATCTTAGGATGTAAGCGTAACCACCAAGGCCCCAATTATCTGGAAAGATGTCTCTTACAATGTGCCGCCTTAACTCTTATGGGTCCACCGCGGGATCCCAGTATAGTCAGATCTTATACTCATTACTCAATATGATATTTAGGAATTAATATAACAAGCGGCATCATTTTTTTATGAATATTATATTTTTTATAGTTTTCTTTATTTTTCATTTTTAAAAAATAAAATATTTATTCATTAACTCGTATCGTGATTTTTTTTTTTAAGGAACTCGTATCGTGATTTTGTCTTTAAATTTTTTCAGAGTTCTTTAATAATCTTATATTATTTTTATTTTTATTTTTTTTTTGAACGGTCTGTATCTTTTATTTTTGGTCATATAAAACTTGAAAAACAGATTAATACTAATAATTACCAACATTTTGTGTTCAAAGACATAATGGAAAATAAACAGCACATACACGTGTATACGTTAGACATGACACGCGATGGACCATAACGTGCGCACATGTTCAAAAGGAATATTAATCAACAAGTACCCGTGGTAAATTTTTATGGGGAAAATCCATTAGATAAACTTAAATTTATCAAGAGAACCGACCATATACGAATTAGGTATAAAATATAAGGGTGTAGTTTTAATGGTTATTGTAATATTTATTCATCAGTGTGTATTTGTAACACCTCAAAGTATTAAATGAGATTAATTGAGGTAATTAAGATTTATTAGTGTGTCTAATCTGATTTAATTAATTAGATTTTGATTAATAAATGTTTCTGATGTGTAATTTAAATAGTTCCAAAGTATTTAAATATTCTCAGTAATTTTATTTTAACCCAGAAGTGTGCATGGGCGTATTTTTGGACAGTTCTTTTAAAATGTTAACACTTGTCCATTTTATTTTTTTTTTCTTTTTCCTTTCTTTCTTTTCGTTTCTCTTTCCTTTCCTGTGCACTCACACACACACACACCCACACACACACACTCTCTCTCTCTCTCTCTCTCTCTCTCTCTCTCTCTCTTCACTCTCGTTCTCACTCTCTCGTTCCCTCACTCTCTCTTTCTCTCTTCCATTTCACTTCAAAATCAACCCGGATTTCAAACCAAAGGAAAGTTTCAAGAAGTTTCAACGTCAAGAGAAGGATTCAAGGTAAGATTTCTGAAAAACCTCTCTTGAAATCTCAAGTTTTCGGATTGAAAAGCTTGTTTCTGGCTCGAAATAGATTTTGATGGATATTGAGTAAAACCATGGTAGAAATTGGAGATCTTGTGTTCTTTAGACTTGTTTTAGGACCTAGAACCCGGATCTAATGGTTTTCCTTTGATATATGTCGATTTGGAACTGAAATCGCAGGTTTTTGGGCTGATTCCGCGGGTTTTCTTCGCTTGTTGTTCTTCACAGGTCGACCTGTCAATCTACTGGACCGGTCGACCGGACTGCATTAGGCTACCGGTCGACCGGTGGTGTTGCACTGCTCTGTCACCGGTCGACCGGTGTACACGGGGTTTGACCCTGTTTGGTATGAAATTACTGTTTTGACCTCTGTTTTCGGGGAGGACCCAAATTAGCTTCATTTAGGGACCTAGAGTCGATGGATTAACATCTTTAATCCATGTTTTGGAATTAAAACCCTTAGAATTATGATTTAAAACATGAAATTGATAATCGCACACTAATAGGAAATCAAAGGGATATGATTGAGTCTGAACTACTTTAGGAATGAGATTGGAATCCTAAAGTATTGTCGTGTAACAGTGATAGCTGAGGACTCGGATTGAGTGGCTTGAGGAAGCGGAAGCTGGAATCGTGCACCGCTAGCCACATGTTTGATAATCACGAGGTATGATTTCTTACCATTTTCCTTGTGAGCCTGATTTCCAAAAAGAGTTTTGGCCTTACAAATGTTTTAAAGAAAGGGGCTTGTTTGCGAAAGAAAAATATCTTAAAAACGGTGGCTTGTTGTAGTTCACGGAACCCATGGCTTGTTGTAGTTCATAGGGACCCACGGCTTGTTGTAGTTCGTGGGATTATAATATCGATTTCATAATGTTTAATGAATAATTTCTTAATGAAAGAGATCTTGTGAACCAGTAAGCCCGCTGATGGCCTAGATAGAATGTGGAGAGTGCATCCTCAGGGGCAGAACCCGAAACTTGGCCCGGGAAGGCTTATGCACTTGGTTGTGTAAGTAATTTGTATAAATTACTTGCTGATGCCTGTAATACGGTAATTTCTAGTTTATATTCCTTTCAAAAAAAGGATGTGAGGTTCCGGCTGTTGTGTTAGAACTGAATGTCTATATTTATTCATTTATTTACTTGTTTATTTATTTACCAAGTTATTTCAAAATTTATCATACTAGGCCTTTCGCTCACGTTTTATTGTTTTAAAAATGTTAACTCCTCCCAGGAGACTCTATGAGCAGTGTGGAGTAGCTGAGTTGCTACCACCTGATTTTGGAGAGGATTGTGTCATCCTCCCTGTATACCAATGTAAGAATTTGTAAATCCTGTAAACTCATGTACTTGGATTACTAGACTGTGGATGATGTCTGTAACTGTAATAATCTATTTACATGTCATGTATGTATGGTGACGAGATCCTGTGGAAAGATCCTGTAGTTCGTTTTAATTCAGTGTGTGGGGCTCGTTGGGTATTTTCTTTATTATTATCATGCGTTTAACTCTAATCGAGCCTCCACGTCACCACCCCTGATCCGGGGCGTGACAATATTATTGTTTTAAGAGCAACTCTTATAAATACTTCTTGAAATGAAGATCCTTTTATTTTTATCCCTTAACATTAGCCTATATATTTTTATCTTTTAGATTAAAACTAGTCAAACAGTAAAGTTTTTTAAAATGAGAACTTTTAGTGAGTTAGGTATTTAAGGAGATAGAATCTGTAATTTTTGCTTATTTTTTAACCGTAAGATATTAATCCGTTAGTTGTAATACATTTGGTAATTGCCTAAAAAAAAGTATGATAATTAATGAAAAAAAGAAACAAAAAAAAATTCTATGCAGAACGTTTCACACATTTTGTCTCAGTGTGAAACGTTTCGCATGCCTCTAACCTGATTCTCTTTTAGAAGATTGATTGAGTTTATAAAAAGAATTAGGGTTGTCATTTGAAATCTCTCGACAATCACAAGAACTACATCTAAATATCTAGTTCTTGAATTCCTAAAAAAGATGGAAGTAATTATGATACAAAAAAGACAATGGCCTGTTACAAACTGGTGACAAGGAGACCTGCAACTATATGGGCGGCTTCAATAAAAAGTTACACATACGCATAATGCTACATGAATATTAAAAAAACAATTCCTATATATATGTAGGAGTTAAAATAATTACCCAATAGATATATCCAATGTCGTGCGTTAGGATTGGGTTGGGCCGGCCATCCTCCTTCTAGAGTTATCATGGTGCGGTAAAAATAATGAGCTGCGCGGGCCTAAAATTTTCATTCGGGCTGTTGGGCTCGGGCGGCCAAAATTTTTTAAACAGAAATAGTAAGAAATAGACCAATATGAAAAGCTTAAGAAAGTATATAGGTTAATTTTTAGTCTTAAAAATTAATAGGCTATAACTTGTCAAGTTATAATTCATAACCAGATAAGTTATGGACAAACTTGTCAAGTTATGGTTCATAGCCAGACAAGTTATGGATAAAAATCGTGAATTATGGACAATAACTTGTCAAGTTATGGTTTATAACCATACAAGTTATGGACGAAAACAGTAATTTGGCATATTTATTAACTTATGTAAGCTATTGGCCTATTAATTTTAATTCATCTCAAGTCTTGGCCTATTTTCCTCTTTCTCCCTTTTTTAAACCGTCCAAAACTTTCACCTTTATTCAAGAAAGTAATAATATGAATTTATTAACATCCTCTTCTACAAAAAAAAATTAAAAAATTAACATTCTAGGTACAAGTGTCGTAATGGCATTTTATTTATTTTCTAATGATAATGTGTAGTGCTAACAAGCGGCACCATTTTTTGATGAATATTCCATTTTTTATGAATTTTTTTATTTCTTGTCTTTGAAAAATAAAATAAAATAAAAAACAACGTCAAAAAATTCTGAAATTTTGCAGACATGATCCTTACATTTTTCTGGCCATGCCAGCAATAAATGGCCTCAAAAAATGAAGAAAGAAAAACGCTGTGAAAAAGGCCGTAACCCGAGCAGTGGGGCGCCCAGGGGCCGGGATGGGTCAAAAATTCAGATTTTTATTTATGTTTTGCATTCAGAAATTAATACATGATTTTTAGAAATTAATGCAATAAGCGACACCATTTTTTGATGAGTATTCTATTTTTTTATGATTTTCTCAATTTTTCGTATTTGACATATAAAATAAAATAAAGACAACGTCAAAAATTTTGAAAGTTTGCAGACATGATCCGTACATTTTTCTGAGCATGCCTAGAAAAAATAGCCTCAAAAAATGAAACACGAAAAACGCTGTCAAAAAGCCCCCAGCCCGCGCAATAGGGCGCCCAGGGGCCGAAATGGGTCAAATATTCACATTATTATTTATATTTTATATTATAAAATTAATACACAATTTTAAGGAATTAATGCAACAAGCAAAACCATTTTTTGATGAATATTCTATTTTTTATGATTTTCTTTATTTTTCGTCTTTGAAAAATAAAATAAAATAAAAATGACGTCAGAAAAAGTTTGCACATGATCCATACATTTTTCTAAGAATGCCTGCAAAAAATGGCTAAAAAAAATTAAAAAAGAA
Organism: Morus notabilis; assembly: GCF_000414095.1. NCBI lineage: Eukaryota > Viridiplantae > Streptophyta > Magnoliopsida > Rosales > Moraceae > Morus > Morus notabilis. The sequence continues at coordinate 180,985 of NW_010361080.1, read as the reverse complement.
AAATTTCAAATTTTCTCACGTCGTTTTTATTTTATTTTATTTTTCATAGACAAAAAATAGAGAAAATCATAAAAATAGAATATTCATCAAAAAATGATTCCACTTGTTGCATTAATTCTTAAAAATCATGTATTAATTTTAGAATACAAAACATAAATAAAAATCTACATTTTTAACCTATTTCGGCCCCTGGGCACCGCACTGCGTGGGCCGGGAGATTTCTGATAGCGTTTTTCTTTTCTCATTTTTTTAGGCCATTTTTTGTAGGAATACCTAGAAAAATATAAGGATCGTGTCTGCAAAATTTCAGAATTTTTTGACGTTATTTTTATTTTATTTTATTTTTCAAAGACGAAAAGTAGAGAAAATCGTAAAAAAATAGAATATTCATAAAACAATGGTGCCGCTTGTCGCATTAATACCTAAAAATCGTGTATTAAGTTTAGAATGCAAAATATAAATAAAAATGTAAATTTTTGACACATTTTGACCCTTGGGCCCCCCACTGCGCGGGCTGAGGACTTTTTGGCGGCGTTTTTTTCATCTTTTGAGGTCATTTTTTGCAGGCATGCCTAGAAAAATGTAAGGTTCGTGTTTTTAAAATTTCAGAATTTTTTGAAGTCATTTTTATTTTGTTTTATTTTTCAAAGGTAAAAATAGAGAAAATATTAAAAATAGAATACTCATCAAAACACGGTTCCGCTTGATGCATTAATTCTTAAAAATTGTGTATTAATTTTAAAATAAAAAAATATAAATAAAAAAGTGAATTTTTGACCCATTCCGGCCAGTAGGCGCCACACTACGCGGGTCGGATGCTTTTTGACAGCGTTCTTCTTTTTTATGTTTTGAGGCCATTTGTTGCTGGCATGCTCAGAAAAATGTAAGGATCGTGTCTACAAAATTTCAGAATTTTTTGACATATTTTTTATTTTATTTTATTTTTCAAGACGAAAAATAGAGAAAATCATAAAAAAAATAGAATATTCATAAAACAATGGTGCCGCTTGTTGCATTAATTCCTAAAAATCATGTATTAAGTTTAGGATGCAAAACATAAACAAAAATGTGAATTTTTCACACATTCTGACCCCAGGGCACCCCACTGCGCGGGCCGAAGACTTTTTGACAGCGTTTTTCTTTTTTCATCTTTTGAGGCCATTTTTAGCAGGCATGCCTAGAAAAATGTAAGGTTCGTGTTTGTAAAATTTCAGAATTTTTTGACGTCATTTTTATTTTGTTTTATTTTTCAAAGGTAAAAATAGGGAAAATATTAAAAATAGAATATTCATCAAAACATGGTTGCTCTTGATGCATTAATTCCTAAAATCGTGTATTAATTTTAGAATAAAAAATATAAATAAAAAAGTGAATTTTTGACCCATTCCGCCCAGTAGGCGCCACACTACGCGGGCTGGATGCTTTTTGACAGCGTTCTTTTTTTTTTTTTTTTTTTTTTTTTTTTTTTTTTTTTTTGATGCTTTTTGACAGCGTTCTTCTTTTTTATGTTTTGAGGCCATTTGTTGCTGGCATGCTCAGAAAAATGTAAGGATCGTGTCTACAAAATTTGAGCATTTTTTGACATCTTTTTTATTTTTATTTTATTTTTTAAATACGAGAAAAAGAGAAAATCATTAAAAATAGAATATTAATAAAAAAATGGTGCCGCTTATTGCATTAATTCCTAAAAAGTGTATATTAATCTTATAATGCAAAACATAAATAAAAATATAAATTTTTGGCCCATCCCGGCCCTTGGGCGCTCCACTACGCGGGGCGGGGGCTTTTGACAGCATTTTCCTTTTTTCGTCATTTTTTGAGGCCATTTTTTGCAGGCATACCCAGAAAAAATTAAGGATCATGTTTACAAAATTTCATAATTTTTTTACGTCTTTTTTATTTTATTTAATTTCATTTTTCAAAGATGAAAAATAAAGAATCATAAAATAAGAAAATTCATCAAAAAATGGTGCCGCTAATTGCATTAATTCCTACAAATTGTATATTAATTTTAGAATACAAAACATAAATAAAAATGTAAATTTTTGATCCATCCCCGCCCCTGGGCACTCCACTACACGGGGCGGGAGCATTTTGACAGCGTTTTACTTTTTTGTCATTTTTTTAGGCCATTTTTTGAAGGCTTGCCTAGAAAAATATAAGGATCGTGTCTGCAAAATTTCTTAATTTTTTGACTTCATTTTTATTTTATTTTATTTCATTTTTCAGAGATGAAAATAAAAAAATCATAAAAAAAGAAAATTCATCAAAAAATGGTGCCGCTAATTGCATTAATTCATACAAATTGTATATTAATTTTAGAATGCAATACATAAATAAAAATGTAAATTTTTGACCCATCCCCACCTCTGGGCACCCTACTACATGGGGCGGGAGCATTTTGACAGCGTTTTACTTTTTTGTCATTTTTTGAGGCCATTTTTTGAAGGCATGCCCAGAAAAATGTAAGGATCGAGTCTGTAAAATTTCATAATTTTTTGACTTCGTTTTTATTTTATTTTATTTTTCATTTTTGATTATATTTTCCTTTTTTTCATTTTTATGCCATTTTTCGCAGGCATGCCTAGAAAAATATAAGGTTCGTGTCTACAAAATTTAAGAATTTTTTACGTCGTTTTTATTTTATTTTTCAAAGACCGAACATAAAGAAAATTATAAAAAATAGAACATTCATAAAAAAATAGTCCCGCTTCCTGCATTAATTCCTAAAAATTGTATATTAATTTTAGAATGCAAATCACAAATAAAAATATAGATTTTTGACTCATCCTGGCCCCTAGGTGCCCCATTATGCGGGCCGGGGGCTTTTTGACATCGTTTTCTTTTTTTTTTTTTATCATTTTTTGAGGTCATTTTTTTACAGACATGCCCAGAAAAATGTAAAGATCATGTATGCAAAATTTCATAATTTTTTGACGTCGTTTTTATTTTATTTTATTTTTCGAAGACAAAAAATAAAGAAAAATTATAAAAAATACAATATTCATCAAAAAATGGCGCCATTTGTTGCATTAAATCCTAAAAATCATATATTAACTATAGAATGTAAAACGTAAAGAAAAATATATATTTTTTGACCCATCCTGGCCCCTGGGGGCCCCACTATGCGGGTCAGGGGCTTTTGATAACGTTTTACTTTTTTTTGTCTTTTTTGAGGCCTTTTTTTGCAAGAATACCTAAAAAAATGTAATGATCATGTCTGGCAAATTTCATAATTTTTTGACGTAATTTTCATTTTATTTTATTTTTTAAAGATGAAAAATAAAAAAATCGTAAAAATAGAATATTCATAAAAAAAATGGTGCAGCATGTTGCATTAATTCCTAAAAATCGTATATTAATTTTAGAATTTAAAACATAAATAAAAATATAAAAGTTTGACCCATCCCGATCCATGGGCGCCCCACTATGCAGGGCGAAGGCTTCTTGACAGCGTTTTACTTTTTATTATTTTTTTTAAAGCTATTTTTTGCAGGCATGCCTAGAAAAATGTAAGGATCATGTTTACAAAATTTGATAAGTTTTTTGACATCATTTTAATTTTATTTTATTTTTAAAAAATAAAAAATAAAGAAAATCATAACAAATAGAATATTCATAAAAAAATGGTGCCACTTGTTGTATTAATTCCTAAAAAACATATATTAATTTAAAAATTCTAAACGCAAAGAAAAATGTAAATTTGTGACCTATCCCGGCCCCTGGGCGCCCCACTACGCGAGACATGGGCTTTGTAACAGTGCTTTACTTTCTTTTGTTCTTTTAAGGCAATTTTTTGCAGGCACACCCAGAAAAATGTAAGGATCATTTCTGTAAAATTTCATAATTTTTTGACATTGTTTTTATTTTATTTTAATTTTCAAATACCAAAAATAAAGAAAATCATAAAAAAAGAATATTCATCAAAAAATGGTGCCGTTAGTTGCATTAATTCATAAAAATCATATATTAATTTTAGAATGTAAAACATAAAGAAAAATGTAAACTTTTGACCCATCACGGCCCCTGGGTGCCCCACTGCGCGAGACAGGGGCGTTTTGGTAGTGTTTTACTTTCTTTTGTCATTTTTAGACCCTTTTTTGCAGGCACACCCAGAAAAATGTAAGGATCATGTGTACAAAATTTTATAATTTTTTGACGTCGTTTTTATTTTATTTTATTTTTTAAAGATGAAAATAAAAGAAAATCATAAAAATAGAATATTCATCAAAAAATGGTGTCGCTTGTTGCATTAATTCCTACAAATCGTATATCAATTTTAGAATGCAAAACATAAATAAAAATGTAAATTTTTTAGCCATCACGGTCCCTGGGCGCCCCATTACGCGTGGCGGGGGCTTTTTGAGAGCGATTTTTTTGTCATTTTTTGAGGCCGTTTTTGCAGGCATGGGCAAAAATATGTGAGTATTGTGTCTCCAAAATTTCATAAATTTTTCGACGTCATTTTTATTTTATTTTATTTTTCAAAGATGAAAAATACAGAAAATCATTAAAAAATAGAATATTCATTAAACAATGGTGCCCTTTGTTGCATTAATTCCTAAAAAAACGTATATTAATTTTAGAATGCAAAACATAAATAAAAATGTAAATTTTGGACTCATCCCGGCCTCTGGGAGCCCCACTATGCAGGCAGGATTTTTTTGACAGCATTTTATTATTTTGTCATTTTTGGGGCCATTTTTTTCCAGGAATACCCAGAAAAACGTAAGGATCATGTCTGCAAAATTGTATAATTTTTTGACGTCATTTTTATTTTATTTTATTTTTAAAATATGAAAAATAAAGAAAATCATAAAAAAGAGAATATTCATAAAAAAATGGAGCCATCTGTTACATTAATTCCTAAAAATCGTATATTAATTTTAGAATGCAAAACATAAATAGAAATGTAAATTTTTGACCCATCCTGGTCCCTGGTGCCAGTACGCGGGCCGGGGACTTTTTCACAGCATTTTTCATTTTTTTGTCATTTTTTGAAGCCATTTTACTCAGGCATAACCAAAAAAATGTAAGAATGATGTCTGCAAATCCTAATGTTTTGACGTCGTATTATTTTATTTTATTTTTCAAAGATGAAAAATATAGAAAATCATACAAAAAATAGAATATTCATCAAATAATGGTGCCGCTTATTGCATTAATCCCTAAAAAATGTATATTAATTTTAGTATGCAAATCAAAAATAAAACTGTAAATTTTTTACCAATCCTGGTCCATGGGCGCCCCACTATGCGAGGCGGAGGCTTTTTGGTAGCGTTTTACTTTTTTTGTCATTTTTTGGTGCCATTTTTTTGTAGGCATGCTTAGAAAAATGTAAGGATCGTGTTTGTAAAATTTCATAATTTTTTGACGTCATTTTCATTTTATTTTATTTTATTTTTCAAAGACGAGAAATATAAAAAATCATAAAAAAAGAGAATATTCATCAAAAAATGGTGTTGTATGTTGCATTAATTCCTAAAAACCGTATATTAATTTTAGAATGCAAAACATAAACAAAAATATAAATTTTTGACCCATACTGGCCCCTGGCGCCCAAGTACGCGAGCCGGGGGCTTTTTGATAGCGTTTTTCTTCTTTTTTTTTGTCATTTTTTGAAGCATTTTTCGCTGGCATGCCCAGAAAAATGTAAGGATCGGGTCGGTAAAATTTTATAATTTTTTGACGTCGTTTTTATTTTATTTTATTTTTCAAAAACAAAAAATAAAGAAAATCATAAAAAATAGAATATTTATAATATAATGGTGCCCTTTGTTGCATTATTTCCTAAAAATCATATATTAATTTTAGTATGTAAAACATAATTAAATGTGTAAATTTTTTATCCATCCTGGCCCCTGGGCGCCCAACTACGTGGGCTGGGATCTTTTTCACAGTGTTTTACTTTTTTTGTCATTCTCTGGGTCCATTTTTTGGAAGCATGTCTAGAAAAATGTGAGGATTGTGTGTACAAAATTTGATAATTTTTTTACATCATTTTTATTTTATTTTAATTTGTAAATACCAAAAATAAAGAAAATCATAAAATATAGAATATTTATCAAAAAATGGTGCTGTTGGTTGCATTAATTCCTAAAAATTGTATATTAATTTTAGAATGCAAAGCATAAATGAAAATGTAAATTTGTTACCCATCCCGGCCCCTGAGTGCCCCATTATGTGGGCTGGGGCCTTTGTGACTGCGTTTTTCTTTCTGTTGTCATTTTTTGAGGTCATTTTTTGCAGGCACTCCCAGAAAAATGTAAGGATCGTGTCTGCAAAATCTCATAATTTTTTGACGTCATTTTTATTTTATTTTATTTCTAAAAGATAAAAAATAAAGAAAATCATAAAAAAATAAAGATTCAACAAACAATGGTGTCATTTGTTGCATTAATTACTAAAAATTGTATATTAATTTTAGAATGCAAAATGTAAATAAAAATATAAATTTTTTACCCATTCCGGCCCCTGGTTGCTCCACTACAACGGGCGGGGGCTTTTTGACAGCATTTTCCTTTTTTTTTTTCATAATTTTTTGACGTCGATTTTATTTTATTTTATTTTCCAAAGATGAAAAATAAAGAAAATCGTAAAAAATAGAATAGTCATCAAAAAATGGTTTTGCTTGTTGCATTAATTCCTAAAAATGGTACATTAAGTTTAGAATACAAAACACAAATAAAAATAAACATTTTTGACCCATCCCGCCGCCTAGGCGCCCTACGACGCGAGACGGTGGCTTTTTGACAACATTTTACTTTTTTTTGTCATTTTTATGCCTTTTTTGCAGGCATGTCCAGAAAAATGTAAGGATCATATCTACAAGATTTCATAATTTTTTGACGTCGTTGTTATTTTATTTTATTTTTCTAGGATAAAAAATATAAAAAATCATAAAAAATAGAATATTCATAAAAAAATAGAGCCACGGGTTGCATTAATTCCTAAAAATTGTATATTAATTTTAGAATGTAAAACATAAATAAAAATTTAAATTTTTTGCCCATCCCAATCCTTGGGCGCCTCACTACTCGGGCCGATGGCTTTTTGACATTGTTCTTTTTTGTCATTTTTTGAGGCTATTTTTTGTAGGGAAGCCCAAAAAAATGTGAGGATCGTGATTGTAAAATTTCATGTTTCTTTGATGCCGATTTTATTTTAGTTTATTTTTCAGAAACCAAAAATAAAGAAAATCATACAAAAATAGAATATTCATCGAAAAATGGTGCCGCTTGTTGCATTAACTCCTAAACATCGTATCTTAATTTTAGAATGCAAAACATAAATAAAACTATAAATTTTAGACCTACCCCGGCCGCTAGGCGCCCCACTACGCGGTACGGGGGCTTTTTGACAGAGTTTTATTTTTTTTTGTCATTTTTTGATGCCATTTTTTTTGCAGGCATGCCCAACAATATTTAAGGATCGTGTCTCCAAATTTAGTAATTTTTTGACGTCATTTTTATTTTATTTGATTTTTCAAATACGAAAAATAAAGAAAATCATAAAAAATAGAATATTCATAAAAAATAGTGCCGTTTGTTGCATTAATTCCTAAAAATCGTATATTAACTTTAGAATGGAAAGCATAAATAAAAATGTAAAATTTTGACCCATGTTGGTCCCTGGCGCCAACACGCGGGCCGGGCGCTTTTTGACATCGTTTTTCTTCTTTTTTGTCATTTTTTGAAGCCATTTTTCACAAGCATAACCAAAAAATGCAAGGACCATTTCTGTAAAATTTAGTAATCTTTTGACATCGTATTATTTTATTTTATTTTTCAAAGATGAAAAATAAAGAAAATTTTTAAAAAATAGAATATTCATCAAATAATAGTGCCGCTTATTGCATTAATCCCAAAAAATCATATATTAATTTTAGAATTTAAAACATAAATAAAACTGTAAATCTTTTACCAATCCCGACCTCTGGGCGCCCCTCTACGCGGGGCGGGGGCTTTTGACAGCGTTTTACTTTTTTTGTAATTTTATGATGCCATTTTTTACAAGCATACCCAGAAAAATGTAAGGATTGTGTCTGCAAAATTTCATAATTTTTTGTCGTCGTATTATTTTATTTTATTTTTTAAAGACGAAAAATACGAAAATCATAAAAAATAGAATATTCATCAAATAATGGTGCCGCTTAGTTCATTAATTCCTAAAAATCGTATATTAATTTGAGAATGCAAAACATAAGTAAAATTGTAAATTTTTTACTAATCCCAGCCCCTGGGCGGCCCACTACACGGGGAGGGGGCTTTTTGACAGAGTTTTACTTTTTTTTCATTTTTTTGCAGGCATGCCCAGAAAAATGTAACGATCGTTTCTATAAAAGTTCATTTTTTTGAGGCCATTTTTTTTGCAGACATGCCCGGAAAAATGTGAGGATCGTGTCTGCAAAATTTCATAATTTTTTGATGTCATTTTCATTTTATTTTATTTTTTAAAGATAAAAAATAAAGAAAAATCATAAAAAATACAATAGTCATCAAAAAATGGCACCACTTGTCGCATTAATTCCCAAAAATATGAAAAATAAATAATATCATAAAAATAGAATATTCATAAAAAAATGACACCGTTTGTTGCATTACTTTCCAAAATCGTTTGTTAATTTTAGAATGGAGAACATAAATAAAAATGTAAATTTTTGACCCATCTCGGCCCCTGGCGCCCCAGTACGCGGGCCGGGGGCTTTTTAACAGGTTTTTTGTGATTTTTTGAAGCCATTTTTCGCAGGCATACCCAGAAAAATCTAAAGATCGTGTATGCAAAATTTCAAAACTCTTTGACATCGTATTATTTTATGTTTTTTTCAACGATGAAAAATAAAAAAAATCATAAAAAATATAATATTCATCAAATAATGGTCCAGCTTATTGGATTAATTCACAAAAATCGTATAATCATTTTAGAATGCAAAACATAAATAAAACTGTAAATTTTTTACACATCCCGCCCTGTGGGCGCCCCACTACGCGGGGCGGGGGTTTTTTGATAGTGTTTTACTCTTTGTGCTTTCCTTTGAGTCCTTTTTTTGCAAATAATCGTATGTAAGGATCATGTCTACAAAATTTCATAATTTTTTGACATCGTTTTTATTTTGTTTTATTTTTCAAAAACCAAAAATAAAAAAATCATAAAAAATAGAATATTCCCTAAAAAATGGTGTCATTGGTTGCATTAATTTCTAAAATCATATATTAATTTTAGAATGTAAAACATAAATAAAAATATAAATTTTTTACCAATCTCGGCCCCTAGGCGCCCCACTACGTGGGTCGGGGGCTTTTTGACAGTGTTTTACTTTTTTGTCATTTTTTGAGTCCACTTTTTTTTTTTTAGGAATGCCCAGTAAAATGTAAGGATCATGTCTACAAAATGTCATAATTTTTTGACATCATTTTTATTTTATTTTATTTTTTAAAAACCAAAAAATAAAGAAAATCGTAAAAAATAGAATATTCATCAAAAAATGGTGCCGCTGGTTGCATTAATTCTGAAAAATCATATATTAATTTTAGAATGCAAAACATAAATAAAAATGTAAATTTTTGACCCATCCCGACCCCTGGGCGCCCAAGTACGCGTGCCTGGGGCATTTTGACAGCGTTATGCTTTTTTTGTCATTTTTTGAGGTCATTTTTTGCAAACATGCCTAGAAAAATGTAAGGATCATGTCGAAAATATTTCATAATTTTTAGATGTCGTTTTTATTTTATTTCATTTTTCAAAAACCAAAAATAAAGAAAATCATAAAAAATAGAATATTCATCAAACAATGGTGCCGCTTGTTACATTAATCCTAAAAATTAGATATTAATTTGAGAATGCAAAACATAAATAAAAATGTAAATTTTTTACCCATCCCGGCCCCTGGGTGCCGCACTACGCGGGCTGGGGGCTTTTTGACAGTGTTTTACTTTTTTCGTCATTTTTTAGGCCATTTCTTCCGGACACGCCCAGAAAAATGTAAGGATCGTATCTGTAAAATTTAATAATTTTTTAACGTCATTTTTATTTTGTTTTATTTTTCAAATACAAAAAATGCAGAAAATCATGAAAAATAGAATACTCATAAAAAAATGTTGTCGTTTGTTGCATTAATTCCTAAAAATTGTATATTAAATTTAGTGTGCAAAACATAAATAGAAATGTAAATTTTTTACCCATTTCGGCCCTTGGGCGCCCCACTACGCGGGCCGAGGGCTTTTTGATAGCGTTTTACATTTCTGTCTTTTTTAGGCCATTTTTTGCAGGCATGCCCAAAAAAATATAATGATCGTTTCTGTAAAATTTCATAATTTTTTGACGTCGTTTTTATTTTATTTTATTTTTTAAAAACCAAAAATAAAGAAAATTATAAAAAAATAAAATATTTATCAAACAATGGTGCCGTTTGTTGCATTAATTCCTAAGAATTGTATATTAATTGTAGAATGTAAAACATAAATAAAAATGTAAATCTTTGACCCATCCCGGCCCCTCGCGTCCCACTACGCGGGTCGAAGGCCTTTTGACAGCGTTTTTTTTGTCATTTTTCGAGACCATTTTTTGCATGCATGTCCAGAAAAATGTAAGGATCGTGTCTGCAAAATTTCATATTTTTTTGACATCGTTTTTATTTTATTTTATTTTTCAAAGTCTGAAAATAAAGAAAATCATAAAAAATAGACTATTCATCAAAAGATGATGCTGCTTCTTACATTAATTCTTAAAAATTGTATATTAATTTTAGAATACAAAACATAAATAAAAATATAAAATTTTGACCCATCCCGGCCCCTGAGCGCCTCACTACGCGGCCGGGGGCATTTTGACAGCGTTTTATTATTATTTTTTTGTCAATTTTTAAGGTCATTTTCTTCAGACATGCCTAGAAAAAATTAAGGATCGTGTCGGAAAAATTTCATAATTTTTAGACGTCATTTTTATTTTATTTTATTTTTCAAAGACTAAAAATAAAGAAAATCATGCAAAATAGAATATTCATGAAACAATGGTGTCGCTTGTTACATTAATTCCTAAGAATTGTATATTAATTTTAGAATGCAAAACATAAGTAAAAATGTAAATTTTTGACCCATCCCGGCCCTTAGGCACCTCACTACGCAGGCCGGGAGCTTTTTGACAGCGTTTTACTTTTTTTGTCATTTTTTCCAGGCACGCCCAGAAAAATGTAAGGATCGTATCCGCAAAATTTAATAATTTTTTGACGTCATTTTTATTTTGTTTTATTTTTCAAAGACAAAATATGAAGAAAATCATGAAAAATAGAATACTCGTCCAAAAATGTTGCCGCTTGTTACATTAATTCCTAAAAATTGTATATTAAATTTAGTATGCAAAACATAAATAGAAATGTAAAATTGACCCATCCCGGCCCTTGGGCACCCCACTACGCGGGCCAAGGATTTTTTGACAGCGTTTTACATTTGTCATTTTTTGAAGCCATTTTTTGCAGGCATGCCCAAAAAAATATAAAGATCGTTTCTGCAAAATTTCATAATTTTTTAATGTCATTTTTATTTTATTTTATTTTTCAAAAACCAAAAATAATGAAAATCATAAAAAATAAAATATTCATCAAACAATGGTTCCGTTTATTGTATTAATTCTTAAAAATCGTATATTAATTTTAGAATGTAAAACATAAATAAAAATGTAAATTGTTAACCCACCCCAGCCTCTAGTGCCCTACTACACATGCTGGAGGCTTTTTGACAGTATTTTTTTTGTCATTTTTTGAGACCATTTTTTGCAGGCATGTCCAGAAAAATGTAAGAATCGTGTCTGTAAAATTTCATAATTTTTTGACGCCGTTTTTATTTTATTTGATTTTTTAATAATGCAAACCGAATGTGACAAAAACGCTTGAATTTATTCACACAAGTAGACAATCCATTAGACTTCTTCCCTACAACGACGTACAAACTGCAAATTACTAACACTAAAGGAATGAGAGGCCAATGGGAGAGAACTAAATCTTTTCTTGAACCGGATAAAAGTTAGAAAAAAAATTAAATGAAAAAAAGGAATGAAAAGAATAAGAACAATAAGAGAATTCTCAGCAACTCTATGCACCTAATAAGAGCAATAAAATTACCGTCCCTGGAATTTCTGAACATCGCACCCCTTGGACATCATTCCTGCACAGGCAAAATCCACATCTACTTCAAAGTCTACTTGGTCTAAGAGTGTGACTACATTTCCACATGCATGAGCTCTCAAACTTTTACAGTTTAGCGCATTTTCTTAAGTTGAACATGCTTTCATATGAATTGGAGGGATTAGTAGATTATTAATGCTTTACTATATAATGGAAAATGGATATACGCATTCCCTTAATCCTCTTTGATATCCAAAATTGAATCCACCCACTTGATCTACAAACCCAAAAAAAAAAAAAAAAGAAGAGAATAAATAAAAATACTCAAAATGTTCCACTCAATGAACGCTATAAGAACTGTTAAAGAATGACCTTGAGGCAAGCTTCTATAAACAATTTATGTTGCATCCTTCAATGAAATGGTCGGTTATCTTTACCATTAGCAGCCCTTGCGCACAACATTTTTTAAACTAAGGAGGTATCCAATGCTAAATATTTTTGTCCAGGATTCCTTTTTGGTAATCTGCTGTTCGAAATAAAGAAAATAATTAGAAATGCGTACTTAGAGGCAAATTATAAAGTAATTGGTCATAAATTTAAGCCTTGGATAATAATATCTAACACCAACATCTGGAATAGAATAGCTAAAGACTAAGTACAAACAATGATAAATACGAAGCTAATGAAGAAATTGTTTCTACATCTAGCGTACCTTACTGAAAATTTAAGGAATGCATGGGTGGACACCTGGTCTTGTAATAAGAATTTGAAAAAAAAAAAAAAAGAAAAACAAAAAACAAAAAAAATGTGATCATTCCATAAAAAGACAACACAAACTTTAAGTCTAATATAACAAACGCATAAAATTAAGTTTTATGCAACATTTCAAAAATTGGAACATCTAAATTCCTTCAAAATGGATTAACGGGGATACAAGAAAGACAATAACAGTATATTAATATCTAAATGCTATATTGAATTTAAGAACGTTTACTATTAGAAGGAAAATAATAGAAAAAAAAATAAAACTTTAAGTTTGTAATCTGTAGTAATGGAACAGATGCTAAAAGACATAAGCTATAAGGAAGGAGAATCCTTTTCCTTCTTCTTTATTTTATTTTAATTTATTTTTTTTCAGAAAAATGAGTGGAATAACATCCCATTAAAAGGTGCCAAAGGGGTATGAGTAACCAAGTGCAATGAAAAAAACATCACTCGGAAGACAGATTCCAACTACCACTCTTCTGAAATTAAGATACTGTCAGAACCTACATCAAGCAATTTATTTAAATTACATTTAAGACGAAGTTTTAACAACATACTAACAAAAAAACTTGTTTCAATAATCAATAGGGAAGAAAACAAATAATTATTTCTTTGTGGGTCACTTAAGTGTCCAAAAGTCAAATTATTGTTCGTTCCAAGTTTAATTCCTTCTGACACGTTCAGTTTTAATTTCATAATACATATCACCAAAAAGACTAACTTATGTTTAACTTTTAATACAAGTGACAGCACATACCATATCACTTCAAATAATCTTGACACCAAGTTTACAAGTAAATGAGGAAGGAATCCACGTTGTGCAGATAAAGATAATAATATCCAAAGAACAATAAATCAAAACCGCAAGAACGAGACAAGTAGTTCACAGTTTTTTGCGTGGAAAAACTTATATTCTCGATTAATAGGACATCAACTCTACCAGCTAATTTCAATCAAAATTGAAAAACGCACGAAAAGTTCAATTTAAAAAGGAAGACACAATTGATAAATTCAAATTAGAAAACAAGTTTCCGAAGAAAGAAAAAAATCCCAATGCATCAACCAGATTGGATTTGTAGAGAACCAAGCAATGTTTTCTTTACTAAATAGTGGAAAGGATAAATCCTAAGGACAGAGCAAAAAATTGGAACATAGAGATGAGAATTTGGGAATGGACTTACCAAATGGCCGAATGAAAACAACTGAGACTGTGGATGTGCAGTGCGCGTAAGAGAAATTGGGAGATAAAATTGAATTTTGCTGCTACAGCACGAAAATTGGAAAGAAAAATCTTCTCACGTTTGTTAATCTATGACCATAATAATAGAACACCGGTACACGAAAACATGAAGAATGCAGTTTATTAATAAAAGAAAAGAAAAAAAAAAGAAATGGGTTACTATGTAACGTTATGCAACGAAGTTTTTGATTAGAGAAAGTATCATTCATTTCCTTCTCTGTGAAACCAGAATCCTTCCCAACTAGAGCCATGGCTGAGATGGCGTCGTCAATGACACCAAAATGATCACCAAAAAGGGTCCACTAACTCGGATTTGTGATCTTGCTGGGTCGATTCCTATAGTAGTTGTTACTAAGGTAATGAAATTTAAACATGTCTTTCTGTTTTTTAACTGATTTAAATTGTATTGGCGATTCGGTTGTGGAGGCCACTACAAAGAAGCAGCTTAAGTATGCTTGAATTTCTTAACTTCGTTAATGTAATTTGTTTTGAATGCTATTGGTTTTGCAAAAGGATTCAATTCAGCTGGTCTGATCTATTTTGTGTACTGGGATTATATCTCAACAGTTATGAAAGACAAAAAGCCAGGCTTACAAAAGTAAAAGAAAGATCATATAAAATTTTTCCTCTTTGTCGTGCTTTTATTGTAGGTGACATGTAGAGAAATATTGATCGCACTTGTACACATTCTAAATGCATACAATTAGTATTATGGAGTTGGAGCAACGGAGTTAAGCAATGTAGATTATAACAACCATAATAACTGCTTTGAAAAACCAAAGCCCTATTCAAATATTCATAAAGGTCAAATCCAAATCCAACATTTTCGGTTGTCATTTGTCTTTTAACTCATGTTAGCTAGCTTTATGAAAAAAATTTATACATGGAATCTCTGAACTTCCCACTACAGAAAGATACAAACACATCAAATCAAAATGGAAACAGATGTTCTGTATTACAAATTGTATCTGCCTGCCTACAAAAAGGGGGAAAAAATGGTATCCTCCTCAATCTAAATCACATTAGACATGTACACTGAGATGACTAAAAATCAGTACCTCCACTTAACTACATGAACTAAATTTTCTGCTATGAGGAAAATCACGTTAGACATTTCTTTTCTTTTTAACCTTTTTCTTTCTTTATTTTGTTTCAAAACAAATGAAAGCTAACAAATAACAAATGAACACTCACTGAAACAATTTAGCAAACACTTACAGCAAACCTTAATTGAACCCAAAACACATACATAACGTTGACATCTAATTCAAATGGAAATCAATCAGAATTATCCTACTCTCTTTCAATAAAGTTTCAAATTTGTTCATGGAGTAGAATTAAGAAACACGGTAACCCAAAATAGCTAAATGCATTGTGCTTGATTTCTAGTACCAAAAAAAAAAGAAAAAAAAACACACACACACACACACAAGAAGGAATTAGAAAATCTCACCTTTGAAGCTGTTGGATTCGAAGGCACCACTTTCATATTCTTCAGCTTCTGACAACAAGGAGTATGAGTGAACTTTCAAGGAATATTGAGCTGGAGGAATTTATCTTTTGGTTCTTGATATTCCTGCAAGAAATAACAATTTTTCAAATTACTATATATAATTATCCCAATTAGATCTAGGCCTTCAGGAAAGTATAATTTCGAACAGA
>NW_010361080.1:137254-164682 GCF_000414095.1 Morus notabilis | reverse complement strand
TGAAATTATATGCCTAATATTGCTCATTAGTCCACAAACGAAGCATTTTCCCTAAGAAACTGAATGAAATAACCTTCCTATATACAAGAAAGATGTGAAACCTTGATGAAAATGTTGATCAGGGCAAGTCCAAAAGTGAAGTTTTTTACCTTGTAAGAAAACAAATGGTCTCTGTGTCAGAAGCAAGGCGAGCAACAGAAGAAAAAGAGAAAGAGGAAGACGAAAGGGGATGAAGCTCTTGTCGCTGACAGTAAGAGCCGCTTGGAGAGAGCATTAGCGTAGAGGAAGATAGAGAGAGGCAGAGAGAAAGAAAGAGTCGGAGAGAGAAAAATTCAAGAAAACGACAAAATACATAAACAAAAACTTTAAACAGTGAAATGTGAGTAAGTGCACAGTAAGCAAACTTTGCTTTCTCATACAGTTACTAGTGGGAGCCCACGTACTTAGCACGTGTGAGGCTCAATATGAGAGTTAAATTTTTTATTTAAAGACTAATTTTGAGTTCTTGAATTCCATTATACTAAAATCAAAATGGAAACAGATGTTCTGTATTACAAATTGTATCTGCCTGCCTTCAAAAAGGGGGAAAAAATGGTATCCTCCTCAATCTAAATCACATTAGACATGTACACTGAGATGACTAAAAATCAGTACCTCCACTTAACTACATGAACTAAATTTTCTGCTATGAGGAAAATCACGTTAGACATTTCTTTTCTTTTTAACCTTTTTCTTTCTTTATTTTGTTTCAAAACAAATGAAAGCTAACAAATAACAAATGAACACTCACTGAAACAATTTAGCAAACACTTACAGCAAACCTTAATTGAACCCAAAACACATACATAACGTTGACATCTAATTCAAATGGAAATCAATCATAACTATCCTACTCTCTTTCAATAAAGTTTCAAATTTGTTCATGGAGTAGAATTAAGAAACACGGTAACCCAAAATAGCTAAATGCATTGTGCTTGATTTCTAGTACCAAAAAAAAAAAAAAAAAACACACACACACACACACAAGAAGGAATTAGAAAATCTCACCTTTGAAGCTGTTGGATTCGAAGGCACCACTTTCATATTCTTCAGCTTCTGACAACAAGGAGTATGAGTGAACTTTCAAGGAATATTGAGCTGGAGGAATTTATCTTTTGGTTCTTGATATTTCTGCAAGAAATAACAATTTTTCAAATTACTATATATAATTATCCCAATTAGATCTAGGCCTTCAGGAAAGTATAATTTCGAACAGAACCGTGTGAAAAAGTGAAATCTATATAGCCGACCCTAATTAAGTTAGGATTAAGGCTTGTTGTTGTTGTTGTTGTACTATATATAATTACCCATAATGAAGTACTCATAATTTGTCTCAAATTACTCTTTTCCTCAAGAGACAATGAAGCAAGCAAAATGGAACAGGATATACATATCTTTATAGTTAATAAAAACATCATGATCGTTGCATCCATTTAGGTGGGAAAAGAGAAGAGAAAAAAAACAAAAAAAAAAGAGTGAAACTATGTTCCTAATATTGCTCATTAGTCCACAAACGAAGCATTTTCCCTAGGAAACTGAATGAAATAACCTTCCTATATACAAGAAAGATGTGAAACCTTGATGAAAATGTTGATTAGGGCAAGTCCAAAAGTGAAGTTTTTTACCTTGTAAGAAAACAAATGGTCTCTGTGTCAGAAGCAAGGCGAGCAACAGAAGAAAAAGAGAAAGAGGAAGACGAAAGGGGATGAAGCTCTTGTCGCTGACAGTAAGAGCCGCTTGGAGAGAGCATTAGCGTAGAGGAAGATAGAGAGAGGCAGAGAGAAAGAAAGAGTCGGAGAGAGAAAAATTCAAGAAAACGACAAAATACATAAACAAAAACTTTAAACAGTGAAATGTGAGTAAGTGCACAGTAAGCAAACTTTGCTTTCTCATACAGTTACTAGTGGGAGCCCACGTACTTAGCACGTGTGAGGCTCAATATGAGAGTTAAATTTTTTATTTAAAGACTAATTTTGAGTTCTTGAATTCCATTATACAAATATTATTTTATTATTTTTATTTTCAATAAATAAATGGCGAGTAAAAAAAATAAATTTATTTTGTAAACATGATAGGACTATGTTACTAGGAATAAGTATTCTAACATAATCAATTCATGGTCATTACAGAATGAATTCAAGCAGTCCCAAATTTTTATTGCCTTACAAGTCATGAGTAGCATGTTAAATAATGAATTTTAAATGGCGGACATCACATAACTAATTTTGAATATTCATATTCTTGTGTCATCTATGGGTCAAACAAAAACATTCGAATTTTTATAGTAACATCCAAGATTAAACCAAAAACCAGTATTTAAGTCATTCAAAGACAACCATTAAAGCTATTTGAAGGAAAAAAAGAAAAAAAAAAAAAAAGAAACTTTCACTCCATGGCAAATGAACAGTGACACGTTAGTCCTCTAGAAGTGTCTTTGACAAGCGCATTGAATATGCAGATTGAGCAAGAATATTTTATAATGGCATTAAAGAAGTATGTTCGGTCAGCATATTTAGCATGCATATTCAATAAAATCATTTTAATAAGCATATCCATTAATAAGTCAATTAGATAAAGCCATTCAGCAAACATTGAATAAAATCATATAACAAACCATTAAGTAGACCATTTAGCAAACCATGAATAAAACCATATAGCAAACCATATAGAAAATCATTTAGGGAACTAAAAAAAATACTAAAATGTATAACTTATTTGCCAACATATAGAGAGGAAGAAATAAGAAATAAGCTGAAGATGCAACTGCAATGATAAGGGAAAGGAGATAGAGTGGGCCTTGCGTGATCAGATGTGCAACAATCTTGCTGTCCCAACTGTGTTCATTGAATAAATGTCAATCTGGTTCTAAAATTCTTGTCATTATCAGGGAAAAAAACACAACAATCAACATAAGAATTGCATCAGTTTTATGCACTCCAATTTTAACATATGACATTATGTATTTTTTCCTCAATTGCTTTTTTGATTTCATCGTTCTAGTCATGATATGAAACAATGCTAGTTATGTAAAAAAAAGAAAATGTAACCTTCTAATTTCGAAGATAAAATGTCTACACTAAAATTGACATTCCAAAATAGCAACAGCAATGAAAAAAGTTCAAAAAACTGATAACAAAACAAAAGCAGCTTCATATCGCAAATGGAGTTAAACGCCCGAAGATTTTTCCCTTTTTTCTTAATTTTAAATTACAAACATGTAAATCAAATCTGTAAATTGAGAGAAATAGCAGTTTAACTAGTATGACATGACCTGTAGTTTAATGGGCTTAACACGTGAATTACCAAAAACAAGTTTAGCCTCAGAATTACCGTGCTAAATAAATACAACAATAAATAGATTTTTTTATCATCAAGGGATAGTATTACCCAATTTTTATTCCATGGCATTTGTATCGACATAAATTCTTGACTCCACATCAGCTGTACTTGTATAATCTCTTGATAACAAGCGCTTGTTCATTGAGCTAACTCCATGGTGGTAAGGCCACATGCCACAAGCATGCTTGTCTTCCCTTGTATGGTTATGATCACCAATAATAGCAGAAAAAATACCAAGCCTATGAAAACCTCCTATTATCATAACAAATTTATAGTGTTCGCAATACTTTTGTTTAAACTCATATTGAATGAGACTATTATTGAGATAATAAACAAAAACAAACAAAACAAAAAAATCAGAAGCAAAGAAAGGACAAAATATGTTATGGATTTAGAATTAGGAATAAAGCAAAACAATACAATGAATGTAAAGATTAATATAAAGGTGTACGGCGTAATAATAAAGAAGAAAAGAATGGTGTGGTTGAATTTAATATGTATAGAAAAAACATCAGCACATGCATTTATTGATTTTAATATCAATGAGAAAGCATATTAAAGCATATATAATATCAATTAATAACAACACTGTTTATGAAGATATGGCTAATTAAACATGAAAGGATTGTAATGATCAATTAGAAGAGAATTAAAATTATGAGACCTTACAAAGTTAGATAACAATAAAAAAAAAGTGAAAGTGAAATCACATTGATCGGGATGAATTAACACAGACATGGAAAGCAATCAAAGTTAAATATAATAGATTTCATGAAAATCAATAATGTGGATTAAGATCGAGTACAAAATTAAAAAACAATCACAAGCGTTTAAACTAACAGATAGTGAACAACTATAGTAAAAAAACAAAAAAAAAAAACAAAATCCTATGAATCACAAACCAAAACAAAAGATGGAAAGAAGAAACAGATCTTAGAAAGACAAGGATGTACCTTAGCGACATTGTAATATCCAAATGCTGGGTTCTTCGCCAACGAGATTAAAAAAGAAACATCTTTAATAGTTTTCAAAAATGAGAGATATACAAAGGAAACATATGAACCCACCATAATTTGAAATACAGTTTAAACCATTACAACAAACTCTTTTAAGACTTTTACGGATATTTTCTTTGTCCAATTAGAAAACAGGAAAATAATAAATAACATAAAGCGAGAAATGTCACGAATAGAATTTCTTCTTAAGGAGCATATGTAAGAAGAAATAATCAATGCTTATGGTCATAAAAACATAATTAAACCTACATCTAAACTCATTAACTAATAATATTATAGTAGTTTTGTAGAAACAATTTTATGCAATAAAGCTATTCTACAGACCAAACCTCGATAGAGAAAATCGAGTAGAAAAATACCAGCAAAGAAAGAAATAAGGGGAAAAAAGGCACTAAACTACAAAATTACTTAACGAAGGGTTTGAACAGTAAAAAGGGAAACTACAGTAAACGCATTACAATTTCGTATATATAGATAGATTTTCTCACATATTAGGCGGAAATTGCAAATCACAAATCCTAGTAAATAATTTTAACGCCCGACCAAACAAAACAAGAAACTGAAGAGAAAAAAAGGGCATAAAGCTGTTTCTTTCAAGCATTATTGTGCTATCAATTCAGCCAAAAAAAAAATTTATTGTGCTATCGTTACTTTCAGCCATTACAATTAACTTTTAACTGATGAATTCTAAAAGATCTTACCATACTAAGAGCAAGTTTCACCCTACAAAATTTGCATTTTATCCAAAGGGCCCCAAAGATAAACCGACAACAAAAATGACATTTCTTTTCTTCAAATTCAAAAGTTGTTCTGTTAATCCACAAGTAAAATCAAAGTAAAATAGTAAAGCAGCCTAAGTTTATAGTTCAGACGGAGAGCCAGATGAGAGGGGAGAGATGAGAGAGCGAGAAGAGATGAGCGATTGTCGAGAGAATGAAAGCGAGAGATGAGCGAGAAAGAGAGAGATGAGAGTAAAAATAACATACGCCCATGCACCTATAATATTACACTGATAAGAAAAAATCTTGACAATCTAGTCATCTATACGCTACTCATCTAAATTAAAACTCTTTATCATTTGGTTATTTGAGAGATTTTCATATCTTCTGACCATAACAACACGATATGCCAATTGAATGAAAAAAAAAATCAATAATAATAATTTGTAAATATTTACCTTGTTGGTAATATTGTTGGAGAGCCAATCCAGCCCCACATATACCCCTCTCAAGCTACAAAGTTACTTTTCATGACTCCCAACCATATTAGAAAGTTGGCACAGGGACTAACCAAAATAATAAATTTAGTAAGTTGGAACAAAGGGCGGATAATGTTAACCATAATAATGAATTAACGATAATGGTTAAGAGTCCAAAACCAACTAGTAATTTGCATAACATGTGTCACAAAGCATATTACTGTTGTGTGAATAAAGCAAGATGCTATAAACAGGGAATATATTTCAAAAAGAATATAAACTGCAACTTAAATGACATCAGCTCATACCAAAAAAAAAAAAGAGCAAAATTTATAAAAAAAAAATTAAACTGTAACATTCACAAAACAAAAAGGAACAAAAATCAGAGGGAAAGAAGTCTATATTTGATCTCCAAGTTCGAAATTTAACTTACTTCACAGGCGCTCAAAAGATGCATTACACTATTAACATCACCAATAACTGAGATTCAAAACCCCTTCTTCTTAGCAAAATAAATGAAGTACCAAAGTGTAGACAAATTCTTACTTACAAAATTAATATAAGACTTCAGAACTTTAAAAGATTCTAAAAAAAAAATCAAAAAATCAAAAAATCAAAACAGAGGAAAATTTTATTTCTTAAGCTAAATTCTGAATTCATAATTGTTTCCAATGAAATTTAAAAGAAAACAAAATGATCGGAGTGTTGTGCACAATGAACTTCAGATAAAGGAAAGAGCAGTAAATACACTTGAAGAGCTTAAGGGTTAAACAACAAACATAAAGCAAGAAAAATGAGTTGTAATTGATGGCATAGGGACAACAACCCTTAAAAAACTATTTAATGGGAGGAACAATGCATGTCAAACTCTAGAAAATAAATGGAAGGACAAATTATACCCAACTACAACAATTATAAGTATTTCCAATATGGTGTTTTTGACAGAGTTCTTATTTCGCTTGATACAATCCCTATATTTTTGGTGCAAGAGAAAAAGGGTGAAAATTCAAATGTTAATAGAGGAAGGCCATAGTAGTAAGAGAAAATCAAAGGGTTGATGTGAGTTCAGTGATTGAACCCACATAGAAAATGAAGTTATATTACCCATTTAATGAAATGAAATCAGTCTAGGAAAATTACAAAAGGAACAAAGCTCAAATTCTAACAAACATTCATTTGGGCAATCAAAAAGATAATACACTCAAAAGGTAGAGAAAGAGATCAGAGTGAACACGATCATCAATATGAGAGCAAGCAACATACTATCAGAATACTTGTTGTGGATGCAATTGCCAATTAGTAGTGCAATAGTAGCAATAACTATCTTGCCAGCGTTAGGTTTAACCTGCAAAGGGAGCATAATTATTACCAATCAAAACATTAACCAATCAATCATCATTACCTTATTCTCAACAATAATAAAAAAAGAAAAAAAAAATTGTAGAAGAACTGTCCACTACACTTACAAGTTAAAATATTCGACAATATCCAACATTTGCTGCCTGAATTTTCCAAGAAAAAAAATTTTAATACCTCTCCCAGTTAAACATGATTAGATATTACATGTACGGATATATTGTCGAATGACAAACATGCTTAAAATTAATAATGGGCATCACAAGAATTCCAGAACAGAAAAGAAAAAGTAATAATCCTCCTGCTTATTCATCAAGACTCTGTCATCAACTTAAAACATAAAAATCTGAATTTTTCTACACAATTTCAGCAACTTAAATCTCATGATTATCATGATGAATCATCATGAAAATTCCAGACGTCAAAGAATGAAATAAAAACCCTAAAATTACAGTGGCAAATCTGGCCACATATATATAAACGTTGAGCTTCGTTTCTTCAAATAACTTCATATTTCCACAAGCTTTTGTGAGAAAAATTCGTTAGTAAGGTATTAGTTTCTCTATGTACTAGGTTTAGTTTTATGAGTGCTTTCCAGTTGTAGAAAATTGAAGAGGAGATATGAAGAAGAAAGACGAATTGGAAAAAACTGGAAGTGATATGAAACTAATCCAAACTCAGCTAAAGCGGTGGCTAACTAAGCAAAAAAATTGAAGCAGTGCATTTGTTAATCACAATTTCCAAATATAACCTCATGAGAATATCCACTAAAAACAAGTAAAAAGATTGAAAAGGAGGGGGAAAAGGGCAAAAAAAGTTAACAATGAGCACCACTAAAGAGATTTAGTAATATACTAGGAAAAGAAAGCACATGCAAGCCACGTGCATTTATGTACGTTAGAACAATTTTTGTTTCTTATTAATTAAAAAATCACATTTTAATAACTTAAGAAGATGATACAATAACCTTTTGTCGAAAGATTATTGAAAAAAAATTTCAAACTCTCGTTCTCACTAACATAAAATGTCTTAACAAATACTTTAAAGCAAACTTATATTGAACCAAAATGACAAAGACCTTTAGCAAGATTCATCGATCAAAGTACCAAACAGATGCACCAAACTTTGTGTACCTGTGAGACAATTACAAAATAGCACCTTTTAAGGAAGAGTTTTGATTTGTAGACTTGGTTTGGTTGAGAGTTTTTGCAGTAGAAACAAATGCAGACATCAATCTGTCACACAATATATAAATAATGTAGCTATCACAAAAAGAAATTTTATAACTACGTTTTTTAGCAATTAAAATGCATAACTATTACGAACTGAAATTTAGTAATAAAAACAAGAAAAAGGGAGAAAGAAGAGAAAAGAGGTTCTTTTTGTTTCTTTATAAACCAGAAATACCAAAAAGGGGTTCACTTCCTAACACTTTCTCTAGTTTAATACCACTCCTAACTTTGTTACATAGAAATCAATTTCACAAGAAATGAGAACCAAAAAAAAAAAAAAAAAGACTGATCCAAACCAGCCATTTTCTTCCCGTTCTTGTCAAACCACCTCAATAAAAAATGCACAGTAGAAATTGCACGTACAGCCAAATAACATATATCAAACACAAACAAACAAACAAAACTTGCGCACCTCATAGGGAAAAATGAGCATTGTCATCTCAATGACACCAAGTGGTGTGCCTAAAATCAATTGCAGACCAGTTCTAACTCTGACTTGAGGCATATAAAATCTAATATACAAAAAAGAAATAAAAAAAAAAAGTAGTCATACAACAGTAAAAACCAGGAGAAAAGGAATGTGACTTGAAGAATCATAAATTCAAGGATCAACATAAACTATGAGGCCCACAACAATATCTTTTCAAAAAAATAAAAACAAACGATAGCCAAATCAAGAAATTTTGTCAAACACAAAAATTATGAAGAAAAAAGGCACCATCTGCAAGTAAGAAACACGTTGAAGGAACTGATAGCGAAAAAATACAACAGTAATTAAACACATTGAAGGAACTGATAAGGAAAAAATACAACAGTAATTTTCACTCAATGAAGAAACTAACGCTTCAGGTTTTGACAACAAAAAAGGAAGAAAAAAAAACGCTTCAAAGTAGGAACTGGTTAGCCCAAACAAAAAAAAAGAAACAGAGAGAGACGAAAATGATTATGACTTTGAGAAACACAATCAAAGAGAGATCAGTCGATTGGGAAACATAAGTAATTAAAAAGATGATCAGAGACAGTAATTATTATGAACGTTAAAATTCACTCAACAAACTGACATGAGCAAATGACAATGTATGGAGAATCTCTCAATCCAATCTCTCATTCAATTTTACCGCACTTTCTCAACAACCAAACACTCCCAAAAAAAAAAATGGAATCAAAAAATAGAGAAGTAGAGTTCGTCACCAAAATATAGAAATCGACATCATCAATCAAGTTGATGGGGATTTGAAATAGCAAAACAGCGTCGCTAGAAGACATTAAAGAAGAATCACCCAAAAGCATCATCTAGGACCCAAGACTTTTCAGGAATGCACGGCGGAAAAAATCCACCTCTCTTCAAAGCAAGCAAATCCCTAAAAGAAAAAATCGTTCAAGTGAGTAAAAGTGAAACCCAGATCTCTTCTCTCTCTCTCTTCAATATTTTATTCAATATACATATGGTAGATGTCAGTAATTTAACTCAACTAAAAGACAACTGTAACTTACATAAGCTGAGCCATCTAGCAATGCGAAGCATTCAAGTGAGTAAAAAGTAAAAAACAAAAAGGGCAAAAGTGGAAGAAAAAGATTGAACACCACATGCCTGCTTTGAGACTTAGTACATAGAGATAGAAACAAACGTTGATTTAAAACAAAAAAAAATCAAACATTCTATTCAATGGAACTTCGAAAGCGCTAACCAAACTGAAAGAGCCTAAAAATTTTAAGAGAACTCAAAATTGTACAGCACTAAACCTAAAATACAAATCATGTGTTGAGCAAAAAATACAAACTATGCATATCAAAACAATTTTGGTGTGTTTTGACAAAAAGGTGAATGCTTGGTCTTTAATTTTCATGTAGTTTAGTAATAACGAGAATTCTTAGAGGATGTAGGTTGTGCAAAACTCCACAGAGCATCAGTAGTTCTAATCCTTATTTGTATCTATCTTCTTCATTTTTTCATAGAGCATATGGGCATATCTAACAACAAAGAATGTTCCAAGTTATTCCAGCCAATATGGACGACTAGTTATAAGCACATGCTCCGCGTGTGGATGCTCACATGCTCCGTGCGTCGACGCTGTGACCAATTTATTGGAGCAAAAATGAAAATCATATTGTACTTTTATAACACATTTTAGAGATTGTAAATATATATAGAATGAAAGAAAGATGAAGATAAGTTTTGTTTTTGTTCTACGATTATTTAGCATTTTGATCGGCGAAGGTCGCACCAATGAGTAGAAAGTTAAAAAACCATTTGATGTTTAATTTTCAAACAAAATTAATGTGTCGAGCATAACTATTTACATCGAACGTTATAGTTACAAAAGTTGGTTGAGCAAATATACGAGGAAAAAGTCAAAGAAATATTCCTAAACTCTTTTGATGATGAAATTCAGTAAGACAATCAGAACTTAAATTCTTTCAAGACAAGTTCATACTAATCTACCAGAAATTTCAGGATGAAAAAAAAAAAAGAAAAGTCAGTAATACAGGAGTCAAACTTAGATTTGAGGAATAAAAGGACATGTATAGAGAAGATATTTCCACAAGTCGCCCTTTTGAACTACATGTGCGCTCCTCTTTAACTTTTCTGCATAATCTTGTTCAACTTTCTCCAACACTTTCAATGCCTTAAATAATTCCTAAAACGGAGAAACATCTTTTTCTTTCCTTCAGTCAGTTTCAAAGAATGGAATCTGTTCATCATTAATTCAAACTAAGATGAACAGAGAAAGAGACACCAAACTTAAGCAGTCAGTGGAGTAAGAAATCAGTTTCTATTTATCATAGAGCACTTTTATAGCTGAATTGGTCAGGAAAATAACTGTAACTAAGAGGCTGAATTGGTCAGGAAAATAACTGTAACTAAGAGGGGACTAAAAATAAAAATTAAAAAAAAAACATAATAACTCACAGCTGTATGATTAACCAGTGTCATTAGTTGTTGTATAGTTGACTCTGCATTGAAGCACTTATTTTTAGCATGCTTCATGACCAACCTATTAAAGCAAAATATATGAAGAAGAAACAATCAGAATCTTACTCAAAATCTTTGGATGGAAAGAAAATCTTAAAGCAGAAAAAAAGGATATCTTAGATATTACTTTAAATGGAAACCCAACAGTTCTGTCTCACATGCAACTTGCACAAGGCCTACAAAAATGTAATATATATCATCACAGCAAAGATATCACCATCATTCTTCACACTTCATACATCTTAGAGAGAACTAAAATAATTGTGCACATTCATGTTAAGGACCATAGAGCACGAAGGATGCAAATTTCCAATAAAGAAGACTGTAAATGTCCCTTACTAGCTTCCAATTTTGAAAAGGAAGACGCGAGCCCATTATTGCTAGCATGACCAACGACATGTACAATTAAAAGACATGCATTAATTGATACAAAGCAAAGGAACAGGAGAAAATTTGAAGAAATATAAATGATTAAAAGGGTAGAAGGAAAAAAGCAACGCTATAATAATACTATATCTATACAACCTCTCTAATACCTAAACCAGAACAACCATTGTCCAGAAAAGACATTTGGCTCATCTTCTTTTTTTTCCCCCTCTTTATCGCTTGATCTAATTTCAGTTTCTAAACATACCTGTATTGTTTCTTGGGGTAGGATATAAGTTTTTGTTGTGAATTCATATGGGCTAGTTTTTCTCAAGAATTTCACCTTCCTCTCAAGTTTTCCTATACAGCCTACAGCCAAGTCTTCAAAGCTGTGAGATAGAAGATCAATGATCAATTCCAAAAACCTTAAATATAAAACCTAATCGCCAAAAATACGTGGAGTGTTGATAATTTAAAAGAACCAAATAAAATCAAGCAACAGAAGTGTTCAAATGAAGATATAATTAGACAGAAAAAAAGGGAAAGAAAAGCATATGACAAAGACAAAATAACAAAAATGACTCGTTCATTACAATACATAGTAGAACACGAAATGGCCTAATAACTTTTTCATAATGAATCCCTAAAACAAAGTAAAATTTGAAATTGAATAGAATTTATGACAACGTTAATTTGAGGGAAAATATGTAGCTAAGCCAAATGAAGAAAACCACTACAAAGTATAAACTGCAGCAAATTAATTATATTGACAGTAAGAGAGAGAGAGAGAGCCAACCTGTCAAATGCTTTAAATTTCTGAAATCAGGATATCATTTTTTTTTCCTTCGACATAGTATTACCTGATTTTTATTCCATGGCATTTGTATCGACATAAATTCTTGATTCCATATCAACTGTACTTGTATAATCTCTTGATAACAAGCGCTTGTTCATTGAGGTAATTCCATACCGGTAAGGCCACATGCCACAAGCATGTTTGTCTTCCCTTGTCTGGTTATGATCACCAATAATAGCAGAAAAATATCAGGCCTATAAAAACCTCCTATTATCATAACAATTTTATAGTGTTCGCGATACTTTTGTTTATCTAAGACAAGAAATTATAAACTCGAGACATGAAGATAAAATGTAAGATTTTCATTGCAACCCCATACAGAGCAGAGCAGAATACAAGAATTTGCGTTTGTTTCGTAGCTTAAACTACTGTTAAACTTTTTTGCTAAAACGTTTACGCTTGCAAAATTTAAATTTCCTTTCAAACTTATGAACCAAACAACCGATAATTTGAAGAATCATCAGAAAATTTTTAAAGAAAAAACGACCATCCAAACGAAAGGGAAAAAAAACATATGAAGAAGGAGAAATAACCTCCATCAAAGAGGGAAAACCCCATAGATGATCGAAGCCCCCAAAGAGTTTTTTTTTTTTTTTTTTTTTCATTCGTTTGACCCACATCAAAAAGGGAAGAAAAGAAAGGCCATAAATTATCAAAACCCTTAAAGAAATCTTTAAGAAGGATGCATGATAAATATATTGAAGATACATTTGAGAAAATTTGAAGAAGCTACATTTTTAAAGGGAATGAAGATACGATCCTCACCTCGGGAGACTCAATCGAGCGTGCGAGTGCCCGCGAAGCTGCTTCCTTCCGAGTTCGAGGCGAGGCAGGCGAAGTGAACTCAGTGAGTTAGGGTTAGGAACACGGGGGCTTGTTTCTTCGTTAGGGCTAGAAGAGAGAAAGAGAGCGAGAGTGAAGGTTAGAGCGCAAATCATGAGGGGGAGAAGAAATTGAAGGAAGGGGAGATAAGTCTCGGTGTGATCGAGAGAGAGACACAGAGACAGAGGAAAGAGAGAGAACGTGACGGTGCTGTGATTGAGAAAATTTGATAAAAGAGACCGAAAAAAATCAGAATTTGAGGAAATAAATCAGTTTTTTTATAACAAAAAAATGATGACGTGTATCTTACGTGGTAAAAAATGGGTCCTATTAGTCCTAGGTCATTTTTAAAAATCTCATTCCTCACAAAACTGACCGCCGCTCGACCCTCTCTTCCCCCCGAAATTGACCGCTCGACCCTCTCTCTCCCGACTGAGCTCTCTCACGACCGACCACCGGTTTTTCTCTACGATCACTTCTCGCCGACCACCGGCTTTTCTCTCTGATCAATCACCAACCTCACGACCGACCGCCGGCTTTCCTCTCACCTATTTCTCTCTCTCTCTCTCCGATCCACTCTCCGATCTCTCTCGTCTCGGCCGACCGACCACTCACCAAACACCGACCGTTCATCAAAAACTGACTCCCTTCCCACTAAAACTGACCAAAAACCAACCCCGACCACTCACCAAATTCCCGACCACAAAAACCGACCACCTGCTCACCAAAATCCGACTAAAATGACATAAAAAACTAGCTCTTCTTCCTCAACTAAAACAGCCATTTCCCGAATAGTTGTCGACGAGGCAACGGAATCTGCTGAGGTAATATTCTTGTTTTACTTTTTCTTATATATTTTTGCAAGAACAAAAACTTAATATAAGCAACATTGGTCTGTTCATAGTCAGTTCTTAGTCGGTTTTGGTTCTGGTCTGTTCTCAGTCGGTTCTAGGTCAGTTTTAAGTCGTTTCTGGTGGTCGGTTCTTAGTCGGTTCTTGTCGAGAGGGGTCGGTTCTGGTCGGTTCTTGGTGAAGTCGGTTCTTGGTCGGTTGGTGGTCGGTTCAGAGTCGGTTCTTGTTTGGTTCAGGTCAATTTTGGTCGGTTCTGTTCGGTTTTGGTCAGTTCTGTCTGTTTGGTCGGTTCTGTGGGGATTTTGGGTCGGGTCATGGTTGGTTCAGTCGGTTCTTGTTGGTTTCTTGGTATATTCTAGTCGGTTCTATCGTTTTGGTCGGTTCTGACCGGTGTGTTTTTTCTTCTTTTTCAGTATGACCTCCTAAAGTACAACACATGTGAACTTCTTGGGATCGGACATCTAAAGATGTACATGGATCCTGTGCGGCAGTATTTCCCAGTGAAAGTGACTATGAAGTCAAAGATCGAGGCTTTGGAGGTAATCAGGCAGGATCTAGACCCCGAAACAGAAATGCCAATTTTCAAGGAGTCTGCCTTCAGACATTTTATTTTGATGTCTGAAAATATGATCTATTTTGGAGTGTTGACACAGTATCTGCTTTTGAGGCGGATAGAAACAAAAAAGAGACATGAGTTGTGGTTCATGGTTAATGGAACCACAACTAGGTTTGGAATGAGGGAATTTGCATTAATTACTGGATTGAATTGCGGGAAACTCCAGAGCCGGACGTGATCTTGAAAGCTTCGAAGAATAGAAGATTATTGGAGCATTTTAAGTCCCACGTAGTACTTGTTGCTGATTTAAAAAAATTGCTCACAGGGAAGAAGATAAAAGGTAGCGATAAAGCAAAGATCGGTATCATTTATTTTTTAGCACAAGTATTATTATCTGGGGACGAGAAGAAGACCGTCCCACTGGATTGGCTGTCTTACGTTGACGATTTAGAATTCTTCAACAGCTATCCATGGGGTAGGGTGTCTTTTGAATGCACTCTGGAGGCTTTGAAGAAGAACTTGAGAGAGAAATTCCAGAAATGGTTTCGGAAAGGACGCAATAAGAGCATCAAGGAAACCTACTCAATATGCGGGTTTCCTTGGGCCTTCCAGTTATGCCATACAGTTATATGCATAATTTTTCATGGCCTTATAGTAAATAATACCATAATTGGTTTACTAGACTTAAAAAAATTGGTTTAACGCAGGTTTGGGCATTCAAAACATTTCCAACCATCGGCGCCACGTTTGCAAAGATGGTTGAGGGACGTCTTCCCAGAATCCTCAAATGGGAGGCACGCCGGGTTTCATTGGTCGATGTTAGACAGATAGACGACCTCATGCACAGTGGCGAGGTAAGGGTTTAAATACAATGTTTTTATAGGTGTAAATTTTACAAAATAGGCATATTTTTTTTTTTACAATATGTTTCCACCTAAATTATCATTGAATGTATGTTCTTTTAATATACAGGGAATGGCCGTACCAATTCTTTATCCCACTGAGGAGGAAATAAATAGTATGTGCATGAGGTTGTATATGCCTTATGCCAACCAAGAAGATCCTGAGATTGACCAGCTTGCATTATTTTTGGACTCTGGTGCAAGAATGGTCTATGTCTAGCAACTGAAGCCTCCGAAACAATTGGCTCGTCGACAACTACTTCCCTAACAACAACAACAACAACAACAACAACAACAACAACAACAACAACAACAGCAACAACAACCTGAGCAGTAACAACAACAACAACATCAACAACAACAACAACAGCCGAGCAAGCAAGATGGTATGTCTATTGATCACATAGTTGACATACTCTATCACATGATGGTAAAGTACAATAGTAGACATTTTGAAGCCATTAACAAGAGGCTAGAATCGCTAGACGTATCTGTTAGAGAAATTAAGGACAATATAGCATGTCTAGCGAAACAACAATTACAGCCAAAGCCAGTGCCTGAGGAAGAACTTAACCCAGAGGTTCAGCTTGAGCCTGAGGCAGAACTTGAGCCTCAGGTTCAGCTTGAGCCTGAGGCTGAACTTGAGCCTCAGGTTCAGCCAGAGCCAGAGGATCAGCTTGAGCAACAGGTTCATTCAAAGCTAGAGTCTGAATCGAAGAATGAAAAGTGGCATAAGAGGCCCAGCAAGTATATTGAGTCGCCTTACACAGATCCCCTGCGTAACGTGAGGAAGAAGATGTGGACCTTTAACGATGCCGTCAAGGCCTTCAACAAGTGGTTCGCTGATTCTAGTACGGACTCTGAGCTGATTGAGTGCGGTTTTGGAGATTGGAGGAAGGACTTCTTCCAGATCATCTTGAAGCCTGATGAATGGCTGTTCAATGATGTAAGTAATCACAACATATTTACTAACTTTATAGTTTTATTTTTTATACCATTCTCATTATATTGAATTAATTTTTTATGACTTATAGCAAATTGACGAGGCATGGAGTCTTCTATCGATTAGAAGGTCAAGGGCACCTGAAGGGCAGTTCAATAACAATATTGTCATCCTATATGATATATTTTGCCAAAAGTTGAAAGCGCGATTCTTCACCAACAAAAATAAATTGGCAACGTATACGTTTGACAACGACCTAGATGAATATGTTTGTGGAGAAAAGCGCATAATTGGCCAGAAATGGGATGGTGTGCAGGGCTTCACTATGCCTTTTAACATTGAGAGGAAGCATTGGGTTGCGCTTTATGTTGATTTATCTGAATTCAACATAAAGGTGTATGACTCAGCTATTATGATGTACAGAGATCAACAGATGCAAAAACAAGTGGAGCCAATCGTTGTCATGATGCCCAAGTTCTTGAAGTACACAGGTTTATTCAACCATCTAGGCGATAAACTTGACTGTGCGTGGCCAAATGTTCGTCCCAAATGGTTGGTCCACAACCTTAGATCAGGTGACTGCGGACTTTTCACATACAAATTTATCGAATACCTTGTCCGCAGAATCCCGTTAGAAGACCTCGCTAAAGAAAAAGTTGAAGCTTACCGGTTGGAACTTGCGGTCGGAATTTAGAGCGAGTACAAGTTGAAGAGGCCCGTGAGTCCTAGTATATGAAATGTTGGTTGTTTTGGTTGTTGTAAAATAGATACACAACATTATTGGTGTTGCAATATGTTTATTATTGGCATTGCAATGCATTTATAATTTATCATATTCAACAGGTTATTTTGGCTCTGGGGAAGCTTATAAGGTTTATGTTCAATTAATCTTAGTGGTAGGTTGGCAATACACTTTAAACCCGAAGCAAATGAACATTATGCCATGAGGTTATGCATAAACCGGCAACTAATATGCTACCAAAGTATTAGCTAATGTCGGCAGAATGCTCAAGCAAGGCATTCAAAGTGAATTAAATCAACCATACCAACTAAGACGAATGGGATCAACCGGCAACCAAATATTAACCAACCATCGAATATCACTCGACATAATGAACTAGGCCATTAAATACAATTACATCGTCATAGCCATGGTGAAATGCAATCTAGAAACTGAAAAAACCAGAAACAGTTTCTGGTTTTTTCCAGAAACTACACAACAGGGGTTCCAAATAGACACATGAGCAATATAAAAACACTGTAGGTATCAACATAAACTGCACAGCGATTGATAATCAATAATCATATCAATACAAAGTACAAACTACAACAGAACATGCCCGTCATTCGTTTGGAGTCTTTTTTGCTTTTCGTGGTTTTTCATTAAAGTTTGATTCTATTTGGATCATCAATGTTTCATGTTCATCAATGGTTTGTATAGCTAAACAATTATGCTAAATAATGCTGGATTATTTGGAGGGAGGACATTGCTGTTTGTCTTTTTATTTATTTATTCATTTATTTGAAAAATGCTGAACAACATCACGTTACCTCCACTACCCATAATATTATAGTGCTCTAGTTTAGACAAGATGTCAGATTCTTTATCATTATTAAGCAGCATAAACCCATGTTGAGAAGGTCTAAAACATGTGATGTAAAATCTAGATTGCACTAGTTTTTAGTGTACATATGTTTGAACTATTCATGAATAGAGACCAACGCCCCCTCTAATATATTGTGTGTATGTGTATTGCATTGATCCTTAAGATCCTCTTTCAAAAGGGTTAAAAGAAAGTTGCTTTGGAGTAATAGCTTCACTAAACTTATCTTGGTTTTTTCTGTTTTTTTGCTCAAGTTTTGGTTGTGTTTGGTTCATCCATGTTTTAAGTTGATTTAAAAAGGTTTCTTTTAAAAGACACTTCCTGTCCCTATTTTGATTCGTTTTGTTTCTGGTTTTGGTCCTCAAGTTTTGGTTGTGTTTGGTTCATCCATGTTTTAAGTTGATTTAAAAAGGTTTCTTCTAAAAGACACTTATTGTCCCTCTTTCGATTCGTTTTGTTTCTGGTTTTGGTCCTCAAGTTTTGGTTGTGTTTGGTTCATCCATGTTTTAAGTTGATTTAAAAAGGTTTCTTCTAAAAGACACTTCCTGTCCCTCTTCAAATGGTTCCCAAACTACAACAGAACAAAGTACAAACTCATACGACCAGATGCAAATGGGGGCAGGAGTCACCAGAAACAGTTTCTGGTTTTTTTTCCAGAAACTGATCAAGAAATGGTTCCCAAATACTAGTGAGCCGAGTGTCTAGAGGCTGAAATCACCAAAAAAATCACCAGAAACCATATAATGTTTTTTTCGACAAACTACCAATAGCTTTTACCAAAATACTAGTTCTAAGAATGCAATTATAGAAACCGTTTCTATACTAGTGAGCCGATGAAGTCTGTTTATAGACCTGTGTCTAGTTCTGTTTTTTTTTTCCACAAACTGAACAAAATGGGGTTCCAAAATCTAGTGAGCCGAGTGTCTAGAGGCTGAGAAATCACTAAAAAAATCACCAGAAACCATGTGAATTCACCAAAATACTAGTTCTACGAATGCAAAAACTCTGAAATCACCAGAAACAGTTTATGTTTTTTTTTTTCCAGAAACTGAACAAACAGGGGTAAATATTAGTGCTCCGATGAAGTGTAGAGATTGAAATCACCAAAAAAATTCCAGAAATGGCAATGTTTGTTTTCAGAGAACATAATGAATTCACCAAAATACTAGTGCTCGAAATGCAAACTAGAGACCGAAAAATCATCCGAAACTGAAATGAGTTTTTCTCATAAACTGAACATCAGTAGTTGAAAAATACTTACCGAATTAGAGCCTATGGAGGAGGAGATTGGGTTCCCTTGGAGATTCCCCAAACGCTAGGAAGGGTTAGCAAGTCTGAGGTACCGGCGACGACAGAGGTAGGGGAAGTAGGTTTGACGTCTCGGCTAGAGAGCTTTACGGCGCACACTGTTGCCTCTACATCGAAGTACGATGTTCACTCACCGAGGTCGCTGAACCAACGGAGTCCCCACAAATTTCCCCGTTTTGAAGGGGAAACTAGAACGATGACAATGGTGGGGGAAGGGGAACACAAAAGATGTAGATGGGTACCGAAATGGTGGGCTAGGGTTGAAATCTGGGATTGGGGGAAATAGTGATTCAACAACGCACAGCTTTCAGAAATCGAATGGTATAACGTTGAAGGAGCAGATCGTGGCTGTTGGTCGAACGATAAGCGAGAAGAATTCTGGAGAATATCGCTTACAAGAGAACCACGTGAAACGGCAGTGTAGGAAGAAGCAGATCTTAGAATCTGCACTGTAGAAGTGCAGAGAAGTAACTCGAATCACAGGGGAAAGTGCAACTCAGAAATGGGTTGGTAACTCGAATTAATTTTTGAGTTCGAATTCAAGTTCTCAAACACCGAACGTGAACTTGGGCCAATTTCAGCACTCAAGTGGGCCTTTCTTGAGTAAGTTGGGGCAAACGAACAGGGCCTAAAACTTTTTGCTACAACAGTTTTAGTCGCAGAATTTTTTAGTGCAAGTAAAACTTTTTCATGTGAATAAAATCCTTGTGACCAACGTCAAATAGTACTGACTTTTCACATCTGTTGGAGCACAACCATTATGAGAACATTTTTTCTTTTTTTTTCACTGGCAACCAAATGAAAATTCTTCCATGCAAGTCAAACGCGTTGTATGGCATGGAATTAGCATGAGCTACTCATATTTGTATAGTAGTCACTTTTCGGTAAAAATAAAAAAAATATGTGTTATTTGATAATTATTTTATAGAGCAACATGAGATGGTCATGTGATATTAAGGGCATTTTAAAAACTAATTTGGCTGCAATTATTTGTTTTTCTGTTTTTCTTTCAAACCAACATATTTATGAGACGTTTGGTTCATGGATTAGAATCATGTGATTAGAACTATTTTTTATTTACGTGTATTTTTTATGAGAAAAAACACTGTAACGAATCATGAATCATGATTCAAATCATAGTTTGAATCTTCCAACCAAACATCCCTTAATCCCTTAAATGCTCCTATGGACACACACTAGAATGAAGACCAATTCCCCTAAAACCAGTAGAGACACGAATCAAATCTGCCATTAAAGCTCCCAGATGAAAACTCACATTGATTTGCTGGTGAAAAAATGTCACGCCCCCAAACCGGGGTTAGTGACGTGGAGGCTCGTTTAGAAACTTACACCTGTTTGAGAGAGTAATTAGCAAATATTTTAATTTTTTTCAAATCCAAAACATCCAGGTATTTCTAAACAAGCCCCCTGCATTCAGGAGAAATTTAATTTCGAGGAAGGTGGTGGAATTTCTAACCAAACCAGTTAAAACCACGTCCATGGTATCAAGTCAGGAATTCCCCACAGGTGTTTAGCATACATGAATATAAACAAAAGTAAATGCGACATCAACCACAGTCTAGCAATATTTCAGTTTACAATCCATAATCTTTTATACATGCCTTGAGATAAAAGATAAGAAGAAATACAACTCTTCACCTCCCGAAGATGAGTCCACGTCACCGGTAGTAGCTACCTACTCCGCACTACTCCTCGCGTCGCCTGGAGGGGTTTAATATATTGAAAACATAATAAAAGTGAGCGAAAGGCCGGTAGGATATAATTTTATAAAGCATTTAAAATAAAGGTACTCACGGTCCGAAGATATACACCTGGAACCGGTCATCCCTTTTTAGAAAAGGAAATACTCACATAGTAAAAAATATATGTATAATGAAAGTGTGCAGCTCATCATACCACTAAACAAGAAGCGGTAAAAATGTATGTCTAATGAAAAGTGCAGAGCCATAATTCCACTAAACAAGAAGTTGATCCGTACGGGTTTTGGGACCTGCCCCCAAGGATGCGATTCCCACATCCCGATCTCTGTGGCCACCATGCTTTGTATCATTTCTTAAGATATTTCATTTTAAGAAATGATACTCTTTAAAATCTCATTTCCAAAATCATTGTAAAACTTAATAGCATTCTCATGCTATTCCTTTGAAATCATTTTCTTTAAACATGTTTTGTTCTAAAACATTTTCATTGGTCAAAATCATTTAGAGTGAGGCTAACAAGGATATGGACAAGAATATCCTACCTCTCGGATGTCAAACATGTGGCTATCTCCACGTAGCCCTAGCTCCGCTTGCCTTTGAGGCTCCAAGTCAAATCGTGCCACTAACTTTCCCATCAAAATCAACAATTTAGAGTTTGATATTTCTCACCAAACATTCTTGTTTAATTAGATGCAATTGTATCATATTAGTGTGTCATAGTTCAAAATCAATGTTCATAAATAATTCTTAATTCAAATCATGATTCTTTGACAATGGAGATTTATTCCGGAGAATCGAATGGAAACAAGGATTCATGTGGCTAATCCACTCATTTTAAGTTCTCAAATGAGGTTAGGTCAATCCCATATCGAATTTCGTGGTCAAAACAAGGTTTTTAGGCTGTTTAGGGTCGAGTTTAGTGGGAACTGGTCGACCAATGACAGAGGAGTGTAACTCCACCGGTCGGCCGGTGGAGAGGTGACTGGTCGACCGGATCGGTCGACCTATGGAAGGGTGACCGGTCGACCGGTGGGGAAGAGTTCCAGGGCCAGCCATGGCCGATTCGTGAGGAACAAAGCCAAAACCTATGAATTTTGGGTTCGATTTCGACATATTCTCAAGGGAAATGTATAGATCCAGTTCCAAATCAACAAATAGGGTCCAAAGAATCAAAAACCCCCAATTTTTATCAAGGTTTCACTAAATCCCATTCGAATTCCATTCGAAAACAAAATTTAAACCAAAAATTACCAAACTCGACTAAAATGAGTTCCACAAAGCTAAATCTAAAAATCTAAAGTACGTTTCAAAGAGTTTTAGCTCGATCCAAGCTTTGATGTTGAAAATCTCTTAAAAATCTCCGTTTTTCTTCAAATCCGGTTCAAGAACGTTCTTGAGAGAGAGGGAAAACTTGAAAGAAAGAGAGAGGAAGAGATGGGCGAGAGAGAGAGAGAGAGAGAGAGAGAGCTCGGTGAGGGAGAGAGGGAGACTAAGAGAGAGTGTGAGTGAGTGAGACGGTTACGGGAGAGGAGGGAAAAGGAAAGAAAGAAAGAAAAGAAAAGAAGAAAAGGAAAATAAAATGAGGAAAAGAAATAATAAGGAAAGACAAATAAAAGTAAAGAGGGGTGAAACTGCAATTACCAAAAATAAATTTAAAAGTTCATGATTAATTAAGAAAATCAATTTAGGCACACTAATAAACCACAATCATTATAATTAAATAAGTTTAATTCCAGAGGGCGTTACAAAAACTCGGTAGTGATAGCCAAGGAATGGGCTAGGGCCTCAGCCACATTGACAAACGAAATTTTCCCTACGCACATCTCAAATTTATTAATTACTAGCAAATTTTTTCTATAAATTGAATATAAAAGCAAAGAAAAAAGTGGATTTTAAATTACAAATGGATACGGGTGCGTTTGGTTCATGGATTAGAACCATGTGATTAGAACCATTTTCGATTTACGTGTATTTTTTATGAGAGAAAATACTATAGCGAACCACGAACCATTATTCGAATCAGGGAACGAATTCATCTACCAAACATCACCTAAATCATAGCTAAATGAAAGAAAAGAATAGATAGAGGGGATATATGACGAGCAAAGTAATATAGAGGAATAAGGAGGGTCTGAAAATGTTTCGTATTCATGATCTGTTAGTTGGACAGAAAAGGAAAAAAAGCAAGCCTTTGGGTGAAACCCCAAAAATAGTGTGTGTTTTGTATTACCTAGTGGTTCCTCTAACAAACACTACCTTTTTCATTATCACTCGCAACTGACACACATTTGTAGTAATATTAATAGTAATAGTAGTACTGTCCGATCAAAGCCTTTGTAGTGTTAGTCGAACGTCAGAGAGACTCACAGTCACTAATCCCCACTGCCCTTTATTTGCCTTAATTTGCCTTTGCCTTTTAGAAGAATAATACAAACAAAGAACTCATCTCTCCTTACTCTCTCTCTCTCTCTCTTAAAGTCGCTTTCTCTCTCTAGCCATCGCAATATTTAGGCAAGAAAGAAAATGCAAAGTTATGGTGAACAGTAGAATCTATAACTGCAACTCTTCACATGGGTCTGCATGTATGCTTTCCTCTTCTGCAGTCACTAAATTCACTTGACCCAATCCTACCAACCAAAAAAAAAAAAAAGTTACAACTATAAGAACTTATGGGTTGTTCTTTTGCATTTTTGAGTTAAGTATTCTTGAGTGAAGATTTTGAGTTAAGTATTCTTGAGTGAAGATTTTGAGTTGAGTTTGAGTTATAACTTGAGTTGAAGTTGTAACTTGAGTTTGTGTTTGGTTGTGTACATTTGAGTTATGATTTGAGATAAGAATCTTTTTGAATTTGTGTTTGAATGAGTCAAAACTTGAATTTGTATTTAGATAGTATTTTAATAAAAACTCAATGCTGATGGAAAATTTTAATAGGGTATATAGGTGAGATTTTATTCGTATTTTCGTTGTCAACGCATAGAAAAAAAATCATCTCAATCAGAATTAAAACGAAAAAGTTATAGCATTTTTAAGAATAGAAAAAATAATGTTCATTAATTTGAGTTCGAGTTTCTAAACTCGAGTTGAAGGGAAAACTTGAACTCGAGTTTTAATCCCAAACTCGAGTTCAAACTTAAAAGAACATGAACTTAAATAAAGTTGTAACTCGAATTACTTTTTTTGAGTTTTTGACTCAAGAAATGAGCTGTCAAACATCCCCTTAGTAATCCACTCTCTCTTTCTGATCTCTCTATTCGTGTATGTATGTAAATATTACTAAATAAAAGGTATATATGCCCAAAAAGGGTACTTTTATTAGACAAAAGTGTTGTGCCTCTTGACCTAATTTGGGTTTTAATTTCTTGTACTGTGATTTTTAATATTTGAATGAATTAAATCTCATTTATTTTTTAAAATATTGTGTGCTAACATTTATATAAGTTAAGTCATAATTTTCTTATGTAACTGTTTTGTTATTTGAATTATTTTATAAGTGTCTTTTATTATAATATTTTCAAATTGATATATTGTCGATTTTAGATAACTTGAAATAATAATATTTTCAGAGTCAACATAAGGATTTAATTTATTCAATACTTTTATTTTGTGAATCAAAACCTAAAACGGCGAACGAAACATAAAGGATTATCGACTTCTTACCCTTTTTACGATTTAATTTTTTTTCAAATCAATTTTCTTTCTTTTCTTGACTTTATTTGCAACAAAATCACAACAATACTATTTCTCGTACTTAATTTTATTAATTTATTATGCTCTATCGTCTTATTTTGCTAATCATTATTGTCTATTTTATTGCGTCTCCGTGAATATGACCGCCTTTCTGTGCTACAATTGACCGTTTTTGAATAACATTTTAGGGCGTCGTATTTGGCTTTCATGATACTGTTAGTTTCATCTTTGTCTTCTCCCTCTCCAACTCTCTCTCTCATACACAGATACATACACACAGGACGAACGATCAAATTACTGATACACAACATTAACAATCTTTAGCCAAGAGATCTTATAAATTATGATATAAGAACACTAGAGAAAATTATTCATTAGATCTTAATTATCGTAAGATTACTAATTATTGTTCTTATAGATTTAACCGTAAGCCTACACTTGAACGCGCTGACAATTTGAAAAAGTAAAAATTACAACATCAACAGTCCAATAATAGAAACCTTAATTACGATATAAAAAAGTAGAATACTATAGTTAATGTTGTGTGGAAAAATATGCGCTGCCACGTCAGAGACGGCTGACCCTTCCAAGGAGGAGAGGCCTCTAGACGACCGACCCTTCCAAGGAAGAGAGGCCTCCAGACGGCCGACCCCTCCAATGAGGAGAGGCCTCCAGACGGCCGACCCCTCCAACGAGGAGAGGCCTCCAGATGGCTGACCCCTCCAAGGAGGAGATGCCTCTAGACGGCCGACCCTTCCAAGGAGGAGAAGCCTCCAGACGGCTGACCCTTCCAAGGAGGAGAGGCCTCTAGACAGCCGACCCCTCCAAGGAGGAGAGGCCTCCAGACGGCAGACCCCTCCAAGGAGGAGAGGCCTCTAAGAAGCAGATTCTTAAACCTGCCAAGAGCCCCAAGGGGCATCCATGAGGCCGACCCCTCTAAGAAGGAGAGTCCTCCATGAAGAAGGTTCTTAAACCTGTCAAGAGCCCTAAGGGGCATCTGTGAGGCCGACCCCTCCAAGGAGGAGAGGCCTCCATGAAGAAGGTTCTAAAACCTGCCAAGAGCCCCAAGGGGCATCCGTGAGGCCGACCCCTCCAAGGAGGAGAGGCCTCCATTGTAATGACTGAGAAAATCCCAGACCTTAAATAATACAATTTATGTATTTAAGCCAAGGATTTTCTTAGACAAATATTATGTGACTGAAGGATTTATGGAATTAATATATGTATTCCTAAATTCTGTAGCAGATTTCATGTTAAGTTCATGTTTTCGATCAAGTAAATTCGATCGATAAATTCTCACCGTACTTTAAGGCGGAATAATTTTCAGTACAAGTATAGTTTGAGAATCTTAATTTCAAGAATCTCTAAACATAACATGATTTTAGCAGCGTATAAAAAAAAAAACCGCACTGACATTTTAAAAGAAGAGAAAATCCTTAATTGCCAGACAGCTAGGTTAAAGTCAGGAGATAAATACCCATAGTAGAAGGGTACAATGTGAACTCAGGAGTTGACACCGTCAGAAACAACGTCATTTCCAAAAATTAACGCAGGAAAGTTAAATTTAGAATTTGTTCAGTCTAGAATTAATTTCAAGACTGTAAACAGTTCAAGATATTACGCGAATAAGAATTTAATGTGATATCCAAAGCAGTCAAGGATTTAACATTTAACTGTAAATAAACAGTAGAAAAAGGAACCGTCGGAAATGGAAACGAATTCCTGTCAGCTAAGTTACTCTCTTATAGTCAGTATAATTTTTATCAGTTTCTAAGGGAAACTTAAGAAAGTGGACAAGAGTACAATGGGGTAGGTAAGATTTTTCTCTCTCTTCCTCCACTTGGCCGGCCATGCATGAAAAAAATAGAGCCAAACATTTGGCTAGTGGAGTGTGCTAGAGGACTTTATGTTAAGGTGATGTGATGTTAGTGGTTGAAGGGGAATTAATGGCAAAGTTGCTTCTTCTTTTCTCCTTCCAAAACCGGCCAAGAAAGGGGGATTTGAACCAAAAATTTGGTTGAATGATGGAGTGGAATTGGTGTTAAAAAAAATAATTTCCAAGTGCCTATAAAAGGAACCAACATAGGATAAGCTTCATTTTTTTTCTCCTAGCTTTTTCCCCACTCAAAAATCCGGCCACACACTCTCCATTTCCTCTCAAATATTTTCTCCCACTCTCCAAAACTTGAGCCCCTAGCACACCATAGAAGAAGAAGAAGGAGATTAAGGGATTCTAGGAGAAGACTAGTCAAGCATTCTTCTAAGGGTAAAGAAACTCTAAATCCTCTCTTTTTCATGTTTTGGGAAAGTTTGAAATAGAGAAATATTCTTCTCAAATTTCCTTATACTCTTATAGTTTCAAGCCATTAACAATCCTAGAGGAGTTCAAGGGTTTTTCAAGAGAAAGAGAGAATTCTTCAAGGGTAAGTTCTTAAACTCCCCTCCATTAATTTCTAGCCAACTTTAAGCTTGGATTTATGGATGTAAATTTGTGGTTCTTGAAG
Source organism: Morus notabilis (assembly GCF_000414095.1). Classification (NCBI taxonomy): domain Eukaryota; kingdom Viridiplantae; phylum Streptophyta; class Magnoliopsida; order Rosales; family Moraceae; genus Morus; species Morus notabilis. The sequence continues at coordinate 137,408 of NW_010361080.1, read as the reverse complement.
AGATAAGATTGTAATAAGAGTGTGTGAGTTTTATGTTGGTTTTGTGAGTTTTGAGGTTAGTTTGATGTGGTATGTTTATGCTTAATCTAAGTTGCGTAGGTGCGGAGGAGAGGAAAAAGTTTCCGGGGACGTTGACCGCGAAAAGGAGGACCAG
>NW_010361080.1:128225-128950 GCF_000414095.1 Morus notabilis | reverse complement strand
AACCAAAAATTTGGTTGAATGATGGAGTGGAATTGGTGTTAAAAATAATAATTTCCAAGTTGCCTATAAAATGAACCAACATAGGATAAGCTTCATTTTTTTTTTCTCCTAGCTTTTTCCCCACTCAAAAATCCGGCCACACGCTCTCCATTTCCTCTCAAATATTTTCTCCCACTCTCTCAATCTTGAGCCACTATCACACTATAGAAGAAGAAGAAGGAGATTAAGGGATTTTAGGAGGAGACTAGTCAAGCATTCCTCTAAGGGTAAAGAAACTCTAAATCCTCTCTTTTTCATGTTTTGGGAAAGTTTGAAATAGAGAAATATTCTTCTCAAATTTCCTTATACTCTTATAGTTTCAAGCCATTAACAATCCTAGAGGAGTTCAAGGGTTTTTCAAGAGAAAGAGAGAATTCTTCAAGGGTAAGTTCTTAAACTCCCCTCCATTAATTTCTAGCCAACTTTAAGCTTGGATTTATGGATGTAAATTTGTGGTTCTTGAAGAGATAAGATTGTAATAAGGGTGTGTGAGTTTTATGTTGGTTTTGTGAGTTTTAAGGTTAGTTTGATGTGATATGTTTATGCTTAAGGTGTGTGAGTTTTATGTTGGTTTTGTGAGTTTTGAGGTTAGTTTGATGTGGTATGTTTATGCTTAATCTAAGTTGCTTATTTTCAGATTAGAGGAAAAATTTTCCGGGGACGTTGACCGCGAAAAGGAGGACCAG
>NW_010361080.1:127551-128046 GCF_000414095.1 Morus notabilis | reverse complement strand
GGGGCCTTTAGAGGCCGAATTTCAACTTTCACCAAAAATGACAATTTTAGATCTCGACGAGATGAGAAATTTTCATGAAGAACAAAATTTTTAAATCCGACTCGAAGATATAGTAAAACGCAGATTTCAGAAACTGCACAGTTTTTAACGAGACAAAACTAAAACAGTGTCGGTTTCAACAAAAAGTTATAAAAGAACCCGAGATGGAATTTCAGTAAAATACAATGACATTAAACCTCATTTTAATGAAAATATTCATAAAGAAAATTTTCAAGAAAAATGCTTTCTTTAAAGAATATAGTGGGTTATCGAGCAAATCATCCCGACAGGCACCTACGAGTCCAACACGATAGGTCCTCAAGATTTCGAGGATTTGATGTGGGTCCAATGCCCGTATTGATTTAAGATACTCCGTTTGAGTTTAAATTTATGCGGCCTAAGAGTTGAAATGCCGTGAATAAGTTTCTAGGCCGAATTGGGCCTTAATATTATAAT
>NW_010361080.1:126934-127503 GCF_000414095.1 Morus notabilis | reverse complement strand
AATCTAGACATAAGTATGTTAAGGGCAATTAAGGAAAATAAAATTTTGAGGATCTAATAAATTGATCCTTATAGTAAATTATCCTTCAGAAAATGAAAGGAATACATGCCTTAAAAAAAAGGGTTAGATTCCTGCATAAGTTGCTAAAATAGAATAGCAAACGACAGTTAATCTCACACTCTCAATGGGTGTTTATTTTCAGAAATAAGCAAGTAAGAGAATAGACTGTTTGGCGAAAAGTGGATTCCAGCTCTGTAAATCAAGTAAGTAGGAATCTCGCCTACAGTATGAATAGATTTTAAAGAAAAAGTTACACATGTTATATATGCATGTTTATGCTTTAAGTATTGTATGCGATGCTATGTCATGCTGCATACACATAAGAAGCACACATGAATTATATGTGCTTGAGTTAATTTAATGTTATGTATACTATGCTAGATCATACTGCATACACTTAAGCAGTGCACACGAAGTATATGTGTTTAAGTACATTCCATGTTATAGTATGCTATGCTATGTCATATTGCATACACCTTAATAAGCCAAGAGGAACTTATAAGAATAAT
>NW_010361080.1:111165-126622 GCF_000414095.1 Morus notabilis | reverse complement strand
TGGTGGAGATGGGAATGGATACCGCTCACGCAGTTATTTTCCGCAGTAAGTTTAAGAAAAATCATGTATATGTCTATATGATTCAAAAGTTTTAAGTATGTATGTTTAAAAAGTATACGTACATATGTATGTTAAGAAAACCAAGGTTGTAACTAACAACCCTAGTTATGAGTATTTAAGTTTTAGAACGTTGCAATAGTACATGCAACAAATAAATGAATTTTAAACATGACGATTTAAATGATTAATTTTAGAAGGACTTTAAGATGTACTTGAATTTAAGATTTCTCACGAAATCCGTTTTAAAGTCAAATGAGATGGCCGATTGAAATGACTAGTTTTAGAAAAGCTTTTAAAGAGTATTTAAAACAAGAGTTCAAATGCTATTCCATTTGAACGATATTCCTAAAAGGTTTTATCTTAACTAAAATTAAGAAAAGCTTTAAGAAATTTAGTGATTCACTTATTTGATATTATTGTTACAAATTATGAAAGTATTCCTTCTTATATAAAAAAAAAAATGTTCTGCATATTTTAAGAAACCCCAGTAAGTACAAGTTAAAGTTTAAGTTACAGTGGCGGCCTCATAGGAGGGTCGTCACATCCATGAAGAATGTTCTTAAACCTGCCAAGAGCCCCAAGGGGTATCCATGAGGCCGACCCCTCCAAGGAGGAGAGACCTTCATGAAGAAGGTTCTTTAATCTGCCAAGAGAGGAGAGACCTTCATGAAGAAGGTTCTTAAATCTGCCAAGAGCCCCAAGGGGCATCCATGAGGCCGACCCTTCTAAGGAGAAGAGGCCTTTAGACGGCCGACCCCTCCAAGGAAGAGAGGCCTCCAGACGGCCGACCCTTCCAAGGAGGAGAGGCCTCATAGGAAGCCGACCGTATAAACAGGTCCACGTCTCCAAAAAGGCCCCTGAGTGGACAAGGGAGTTACGTCTGGGTTTAAAGAATGTCAGTAATGCAGGCATTAATTACAAGCCCATAAACCACCCTTTAATGGACGGTGGAGGATTAAAGTGGGATGTGCATAGCCACAATATGGGACAAATTGAATGAGTGAACAATGAAAAAGGTGGTGACAGGCTATAGGTCTGGGCTCATAGGCTAGTAGGCCATTCAAGTGGATGGGCCTACCAAGAAAAACCACTCCTGAAGTAAACTTGGGCTATAAAAGGATGGATCTCTCTCTCGATCTACAGCTTCCTCTCTCTACGGGTAATTGGAAAGGAGGATTTTTGGCTATTTTTCATATGTAATCAGAGAATAGAGAGTTGATTTTATGTAATCCAAAAAAAGCCTAAGGGAAATACAATACACAAGTGGATGTAGCTCTTCATTAACAGAGTGAATCACTATAAATTTCGTGCGTCCTCTCATTCAAGCATTATTCTCATGCTTCTAAAAATACAACAAACACTTCATAGCATAATTTCAAATATACAGCTAATTTTTCGCCAGTAACGCAACAGAATACCAGTGGGTAATCCGGCGTATTTATGTTGATAAAATTTGACTGTCAACAGTTAAATTACTGATCCTCCTGCAAAGTTAAACTTTTAAAATAGGAGCCTAACATTGAAATGTACCCCCCCCACACACACACACACAAAAGTGCACGTTGGCAAGATCCGGTATATAATTAAATAAATTAATAGTTAAAAAACGACAGATTCAAAACTATCATTTTCGCGCTCTTCCTCATCTCCATCACGATCATCATCGTCGTACTCGTCCGCGTCTTCTTCCTCAATCTCGCACAACTCGACTGTGTGGTGTGTGGCCGTCCCCGAAAGCACGAACATGATCTTTGAGCGACCTCTTGTGCTTGAAATCCGACCAGCAAATGCAAAACCAGAGCTTCCCACAGTTCTTCTCGTGAGTTCTCCAGTCCCCTCGCACCGCGAAGGGCTTACCACATTTGCGACAACCGAACGGTTTCGCTCTGTGCTTTCGCTTGTAATGTGTTTGAAGTGTTCTGAAGTCCTTCAATGGCCTTGACCTCAGGTGGTCAATGTTATTCTTGCAACCCTCGGCGCAGCAACAGCATGGAAGTCTTAACATTGATGAGGCTGGCTTTGTCCCTCTTAGAGATTCCGGGCCCTTCCTGTATTGTGAACCGTGACCCCACATATGCATCTGCATTGAACACAAAAACTATGGATATTGGACTTAAAGGTACTATATATTACAAAGTAAAGTTCACGCAAAAGAGAAAAAGATCATGGAAGAATACCTACATAAAATGCATATAATAGTGTACTCAATCGTACATTTTATCCCAAGACTATTGCGCCAAAGTACAATACATCATTATAACTACTTGAAGACTTGAGTAATTTAGGATTGTCTTGGATTAAAAAGAAAAAAGAAAAATAGGTTAATTAGGATTCAGTAGTATGTTTGGTAGTACTATTTCTAATTACGATACCAGGCAGTAAAAAGATTAGGCTTATTTTTTAAAAATAATAATAATAAACCAGTGAGAATCAGCAACTATAATCAAGAAAAGCAATTTCATCCCAACCATGTTGACACCCGAAAAACTACCCATCTCGCACTGTGCGTATCACTCAAAGTTACTGATGGAAAGAAAAACACAAAAAGTTCCAAAAGGAGTGAAGAAGGAGAAAAAGAAACCGAAGGACCGAAATGAAAATACCAAAAAGTATGGTATATTAGTTAGGTTCTTTTCATCATCACCTGCATGTTGTTGTATCTATTGAAGGGTTTGTTGCAGACTGAGCAAGAGAATTGCGTCGGACCGACGAGGATTTGCGCCGGTGAGGGAATCCAATACTGGCTTTCAATAGGAGGACCTCCACTGTGAATAGGGCGTACTACTGATCCGGCATTTGGTGGACCAATGTGAAGAGCAACGGTAACACCCTCTTCATGTCTGCTCATTAGGCTTTGATCATTCTGAGGCTGGTTTAAGGAAGAGTGATGAAAAATGGCTGTGTTGCTTGAAGATATTGTGGTTTCCGCGAGGGCCAAGAGAGAGAAAAACGGAATCTTCATCTGATGATCTGCCGCTACTGGACAAGCGCTCTCAGTACTGGTGCAAATATAGTTCAAGGAGGAAGAAGTAGTAGTAGAAGTATGCATGCTGACTGATGATATTTCTGTTATATTAGAGAGAGAGAGCAATAGACATGGAGAGTTTGGTGATGTGCATGTTATATATAGTGGGATTTGGTGGAAACTGGAGAAAGTGAGCCGTTTTTAAAAGGGTAATAAAACGTATAAGAAATATTATATCATGTAAAAGATAAATGCTTGGACTTTAACAAGGAAAAACCTAATACATCGTCATCAATCGCAGAGCCAAAAATTGTCTTCAAAAGACATGAACTAAACCAAAATTTTAAAATTCCAAATATGAGTATATTTAAAGTTTGAAATATGGAGATAAAAGAAACCTATTAAAAATTCTATATAAAAAACGACAACAAAAATTATTCAAGGGCACAAAGTACAAGAGAAATTAGAGAAAAATATTTTAGAGGTAAAAGTTCAAAGAATACCCATTAATTTGTCCCTCCTTCCCCGGCCTAAGGCTCCCATCATCGATGTTATTGATTCTTTTAACTATTTTTATATGTATTTGGTAAAAATTTGTTAGTTTCATAAATACTTGTGTAACGTTCAATGCATATACATGGTTAATGTGATGTTGCACGTGGACCGTGAGAGAGGAAATTGAATTTATGTACATGATTCTTTATATACATGGATATATATTATATATATATATATATGTATATACATGAATTTAGACTTTTTTACGGTTTTGGCGTGTTTGCGAACGCAGGAGACAAAGAACCGGCAAAGGAGGGAGACCTGGTGGTGCAAAGAAAATGCATAGAATAGCGTACCTACACACAAAGACACACACATATATATCCACTGATCTCTCTGTTTCTCTCATATGTACTCAGTCATCACTTTGCTACAAATGCTCGCTCGATTCCCAAGCGCTGTACATCTTTTATCTCTTTTCTTCTTCTTGTCTTCTGGTCTCATTTACTCTCTCTTTCTCAGTCCAAAAGTAAATTAAGACTAAAGAGAGTGATAGAGAAACGCACACTACACATACAGTATATAGACATGGAGAACTGTAAATCATGGAAGGCGTGAAATCTCTCTCTCTCTCTCGCTCTCTCTCTCTCTCGCTCTCTCTCTCTCTCGCTCTCTCTCTCTCTCGCTCTCTCTCTCTCTCGCTCTCTCTCTCTCTCGCTCTCTCTCTCTCTCGCTCTCTCTCTCTCTCGCTCTCTCTCTCTCTCTCTCTCTCTCTCTCTCTCTCTCTCTCCTTTTTTTACCAAAGCAGATGGTGATAATGATAGTAATGGTGCAAAAAATGTGTACCCAGATAGGGACGTTTCCATGCTCAACCCAACAACAAAAATAACGTATAAGGTACTACTGTTTTTATAAAAAAGAAGTTAATTCATATTAATGCATCAGATCAAAATATTTGTTTGACGCGCGTAAGACAACATTTGAAGGCTTTATTGTCAACACATATAATGATAATGAGAAAAATAACTAATGCTAGGCATTAAAAGATTTACCGAGTATTTTCTCAAATCAAGACGCCACTAACGTAATATTTGTAAGGGTTCATTTTTTTTTTTTTGGAGTATATGATTGATTCAATGTTTATCGAATATTTGTGAAATCGCCGCATTGAATATATTTGAGACCAATTAACCTAGTGATGAAGCATGTAAGATATACAAGAAAGAATTCTCTTGTTTATTTATTTTTTTAGACTTTCACTATTACGTACAGGTATGAGTTTGAATACTTTTGGTTTTCACAAAGTAGAACAATTACCATGCATCAGATGACTGTGGCTGCCGCTGCGTCGTTTAGAACATTAGATGTTTTGTTCATGAATTAAAATCATGAGATTAAAATAATTTTTTATTTATGTGTATTTTTTTAAAAAAAAATACTATAACAAACCATGAATCATAATTTAAATTATAATATAAATCTCCTTACTAAATGTCCCTAAATGTCTTTGAAGCGAGCTTAAATAACTCCTTTGTTATAGATATAGCTTTTTTCTAATCAGTGATGCAACTCTAATTCAACTCCTTTATGATAAAGTACTACCTTTTACTATTTCGAATAATATTATATATACATCTGTGCATCATCATGAATCACCACCATAGTACAATTAATATAGTACCACTTTGAAAATTTCTCAGTCAATCACCAGAATAGACAATAGTCCATATATGCAACACAATCAAGGCAATGCTAATTAAAAGACACTAATGGTGTTCAACACAGCATAGTGCACTGCACAGGTTGGACTTTTTATTCATAATTATGGTGTTCAATACAAGTGATCTTCCTAAATATTTTTTCAATCGAATATGAAAAACACACACAAAACATGTACTTTGTCAATAAGAGAAGAGACAAGGTTGGTAGTGAACTTATACATCCTAAATTTACTTGGAGTAAGTGTTAAGTTGTTGAGCTTAATTATTATTCTTGCGTAGATATATCATGAACATGGATCGACCTTATTAGAGAGGGACGACATACGTCTTTAGGGATTATTAAGAGAGAGGAATACACGATCGATGAGTATGAGACTTTCTTATAATAGTATTTTTAATCACAGTGAACTTTTATATATAGGAGCTGAAAGTCTATACGTAGCTCTGATATTAGGGTGAAACACTCTAAAATCTTTGTATGTCCTTATTTTTCTTTTACGATTTTATCGCTCTCGGTAGGATAGAGTTGGGGTATATCTAATTCCTAACCATAATGCAAAAATTCAATCAACAAAATCCAAAAAAAAAAGATCAATCAACAAAGTCCTTATGTAAGTTCCATCCATCTTATCAATTAGGAAGACCCCAAAAAAAAAACACCCTAGAAAACAAATCACATCAATGTTGTGCATTCTACCCAATGCCTTATCATATATATATATAACGCTTGTCACTACAACAATAAAGGTCATTTGCGACGACATTTATCGTCGCAAATATTTCATTATTTGCGACGACATGTCGTCGTAATTAACCTCCGTTAATAAATTAAGCATGTCGTCGCTAATAAGTTCAATGTCATCGCAAATAGTTTAGACGCGTAATTTCTAATGGTGCGGATTTTTACCGCCAAAGAGAATCTATTTTTTGCGACGACTTATCGTCGCAAATATCTTTTTATTTACGACGACACATGTCGTCGCAAATAATATCACTCTACTTGCGACGATGTGTTCTCTTTGTCGTCATAAATAAGCTTGACTAGTGGAATGATTATTTGCGACGACGTATTGTCGTCGCAAATAATTTCAGATGTTGGGTATTTGCGACGGCATTTTCGTTTATTTGCGACGACAATGGCGTCGCAAATAATTTCAGATGTGGGGTATTTGCGACGGCATTTTAAATTTATTGTCGTCGCAAATAATTTCAGATGTGGGGTATTTACGACGGCATTTTAAATTTATTTGCGACGACAATGTCGTCGCAAATAAGTCTGATATATTATACCCTAACTTCTTCCTCTTCATTTTCCCCCGATTTCACTCTCTCTCTCTCTCTCTAACTCTCTCCGCCTCTTCTTCTCCTCACCGCCGCCGCCGCCGCCCTCCATCTTCTCTCTCTCTTCCATTCTTTCTCTCCCCTTTTCTCTCTTCCCTTCTTTCTCTCTCTCTTCCCTTTTCTCTCTTTCTCTCTCTTCTGATCCCCTCTCTCTTGTTCCCATCTTCGGCCGCTGGTCCCACTGCGCCGCTCCCGCCGCCCTGCCGCCCTTCCCTCTTGATGTTAGTTTTTTTATTTTTTATTTTTTTTATAAATTTTGTTTTTGTTATTATTTGCATTGATTCGAAGAATGTTAGGGAATTTTGTTAGGGATTGTTATTACTTGCCAAGTAAATGGAAGAAGAAAATTGAAAATAGAAAATGTTATGGATTTTTGTTCGAGTTTAGTCATTTTTCATGGTTCTGAGAATTTAATTGATCAAGAATTGTGTCTATATGTTATTCTAGATGTTAATTTTGGTGTTTAAAAATTATGTTCGATGTTTTGTTTTAGTGTAGGCGTTTGATTTTTCACCTCCGACACTGTTTGCACAGTTCCTCTGACGTAATCCTGCTATGTTCAGCCTCCATTTAGTGGGTTTGAACTTTATAAGTTTTTTATATTTATTTAGTTTAAAATTGTTGTAGTTTTTGGTTGTATGAATTCAAGATTATGATGAGAATATTTAAATTATGATTTTCTTATATTGTTGAAATTTAGTATATGTTTATAATTCTTGTTATGGGTGGCACATCTTGCAGCTATGGTGTGCCGAAATCTTTTAAAGTTATTTTTCTGCAGTTTTTGATTTTTGGATCATATGAAAAATAAGTCGTTATGTTGCCGAAATTTAGTTAGGATTTAAGAATTTTAATAAGTTCATTAAGAAACTTTAATTAATAAAATTTAATTGTCTTAATAAAGACTAGAATTAAAATTAATTAAACACATTAATAAATCGTTATGTATGTTGCTGTTTATAGTTCAAATGCCGATTGACAAAAGTTGGACTTATTTGAGGAACCGATTGTCGGATGAATATTAGAATGGGTTATCTACTTTTATTGACGTCGCCAAAAAGTATGCAACTTCAATTGGCCATATTAGTTGCCCTTGTGTGAAATGTAGAAACCATGAAATGCATCTAGTAGAAACTGTGAGAGCGCATATACATCGATTTGGTTTTGATCCATTGTATAGTACATGGATTCACTATGGTGAAGTAGAAGCGGTTTCAGGTGTCGAACCAATAGTTAGATTTATTGTTTTTAATATTAATTTATATTTCACTTTTAATGTATCTTAATAAATTATATTCAGTATGTAACATAATAATGTTTAATTAAAATTATTAAAAATTAATTAATTGCTATTTTTAAAAAATTATAAAAAAAAATTATTTCAGTTTTTTGCGATGACTTTTTTAGACTTGTCGTCGCAAAAAAGAAAGATTATTTGCGATGACATTTTGAAAAATATCGTCGCAAAAAAGTTCATATCACGAGAATTTTACAACGGCGTATTAGCGACGCTTGTCGTCGTAAAAAAAAGATGCCGTCGCAAAAAAAATTTTTATGACGAATTATTTACAACGACATATCTGTGACGACACGTCATCGCAAAAACCGTTATTTGCGACGACACTTGGGTTTTTGCGACGATTTTTTATCTTCGCAAAAACCCCTTTTTCTTTCTTGTAGTGCGTAAAGATTAGGAAACAGCGTATACATCTTATCTCACAATATATAAAACAATTAAAACTAGCAGATTAAAAGCTAGGAATCCTGTCTTCACGGCTAACGGACAAGAGGTTATTCGCCCATCCATTAAGATGTGTACTTGTACAGTTGTACTCAAGTTTTTTGCTGCGGTGATCAATTGAAAGATATATATGCATGGCCCATATAAAGTTCCTGTAGAAAAGAGATGACACGAACGTGGGATGTCCCACAATATAGCAGCTTTAGCTTTGCTTTTTTGCTTTACTAGCCAAGAATCTTAAGAAAAAAAAAATGATTATATTAAGGTTGATATTCTACCTCCTTACTTTGTCACTTTGTTGTCGTAACTTGCAATGACATAAATATACACGCGCAAAAGTGAATTTTCTTTCTCGTCTCTTTCTTCACTTCTTTTTCATGCATGCAAAAAAGACGATATATTTAGAAAGAAAAGAAAAGAAATACTTCAAATTAATTTCCTATTATATATATGCTCCTAAGGGCATATTTGGTACACCGTATTGTAGTGTATTGTATCATATCATATAGTATTGTATTACATTGTATAATTTTTATACAATACGATGTTTGGTTGGTGGTATTATCAAACATTATATTATTTTTACTATTGTAATCTATTTAAGTATTAATTTGTAATAAGGTAAAATTTAGGCCTAATCATAACCTAATTCGACTCTAATCTCGACTCAAACTCAACACTTGAAGGAAGCAAGAAAGAAAATAGAGTTGCTACACAGGGGTCTTTTGAAAAAAAAATTGAAAAATGGGATCAAATTGTAATTTTTAAAAAATTAAGGGGCAAAAATATTATTTTAAAAAGTTGAGGGTCAAAATATAATTTTAAAAAATTAAGGATTCAAAGCATAATTTTTTAAAAGTTCAGGGATCAAATATAGTTTTTGAAAAGTATAGGGGTCAAAATGTAATTTTAAAAAATATAAACTCAACCCTGAGCCTTGATATTTGTAAAATATTATATATATTTTTAATATAGTATTTTAAGTTAAATATCATAATACAGTCTAGTACATAGGTTTTTTTCGGTATTAGATATAACACTTCATATTGTATTAATTTTGAATCTTGTATTAAATTATACAATGTGGCCATGTTTGGTAGCTTGTATTGTAATCTATTGTATAAGGTGTATAGTATTGTGTTGTATTATTATAATACAATACGGTGTTTGGTGTCATGATGTATTGTATAAGGGGTCAAAATGTAAAATTTTAATAATTTTGAGGTCAAAATGTAATTGTTGAAAAGTTTTGGGGTCAAAAATAAAAGTTTATAATTTTGGGGGTAAAAGTGTAATTTTGGAAAAGTTTTAGGGTCAAAATATAAGTTTTAAAAGTTTTGCGATCAAAATATAATTTTTTATAAAATAAAAATTTGCACTTTGCCCCTCAAATTCTCAACAAATATAGGCTCCGACATTACCTTATGTTGGTTTGACACCGACCCTTAGTCGTGCCCTACCTCGACATGAATTATTGATCCGCTATTAAATAATACAATACAATACGTAAAAAATGAGTCATATTTAATAATACGACCTGGACCATATTAATTTACCATTCGTATTAGTTTATACAATACGATGGTTATACTAAACGTTATATTATTGTATTATTATACAATACATCAAATAAACATGTCCTATATAAATGTCACTAAACATTATATTATTATTAAAACAATACAATATGAAATGTTTATACGGTGTACCACGTATGTCCTAAGTCCTAATTATAGTTCAAGTTTAATGGGTAGCTATCTTAGCTATATAGCTATCCATATGAGGTTAAACAGCCTAGTACTTTTGGTGTAATTAAAGGATATTACCAGGGGTATTTACGTAAAATCGTAAAGACTTAACTGTAGGCCAGTCCCTTCCAGACCTATTGAATGAAAATGTTAGCTAGAACTTGCAAGGTTATTACACACACATACACATATATTTATATATAAGGCAGGCTTTGGGGTATCTTTTTAAGGTTGTCACAGGTCAAATGCGGAGTTAAAAGCAGCTTGTTTCAGGCCTATACTAAAGTGGAAACAATATTTTCCGAGACAAACAACTAGCTGATAGACTCATATACATACACGCTATTAAGTCATGCATACTCTGAAAAGCAAGTGATATGAGCCCGTTTGGTTGGAAGATTCGTTCTCTGATTCGAATCATGGTTCATGATTCGCTACAGTATTTTCTCTCATAAAAAATACACGTAAATTGAAAATGATTCTAATCTCATGGTTCTAATCCATGGTTCATGATTCGCTACAGTATTTTCTCTCATAAAAAATACACGTAAATTGAAAATGATTCTAATCTCATGGTTCTAATCCATGAACCAAATGGACAATTAGTCAGTGCACATCTAAAGTTGCTATGAAATAAATAATAATCAAACCTTGAAATTTTCAAAAACATAATTATAAAAGCTGTTCCTTTCAATCAATATTACTAGTAATAGAATGCGACATCACATGGATCATTTTCTTTTCTTTTAATTTCTTTTTTTTTCTTTTTTTTAGGTTTCCTATATCAAGAAAGAAAGAAAGAAGAACAGACGTCTAAAGTAATGAATGGTGACACACTACAAGAAAAAGGTGTTTTTGCAACGACAAAAAGTCATCGCAAAAAACCGCATGTCGTCGTAAATAACTATTTTTGCGACAATGTGTCGTCGCAGATTTATTGTCACAAATAATTAATCGCAAAAACCTTTTTTGCGACGACATAGTGTTGTCACAACCGTATTTACGACGATAGAATGTTTTTGCGACGACAGGCGTCGCTAAAACGCCGTTGCAAAATTCTCGTTATATTATAATTTTTTGCGACGACATTTCAAATTGTCGTCACAAATAACCTAGTTTTTTTGCGACGACAAATCTAGAAAAGTCGTCGAACAAAACCGAAATAAAATTTTTTTTATAATTTTTAAAATTAGCAATTAATTAATTTTTAATTATTTTAATTAAAAATTATCATGTTACTTATTGAATATAATTTATTAAGATACATTAAAAGTGAAATATAAATTAATATTAAAAACAGTAAATCTAATGAAGTGCATATATAATGTTTAAAAAAATATAAAAGTCTAAATAAAGTGAAAAATAAAATAGTACATATAACGGAACTAATCGTCTAAGTTTGCAGCATCGCCAACAGCTAAATCATCATCAGGACTGTCATCATCTGAAGGATGTAGAAGCGCGTCTAGGTCAACTGGTTCTGCGTCTAGGTCAACTAGTTCTGGTCTATCAATCGTAGGTAATTGGATGTTTGGCTGCAATTTAGCCATCAACTCTAACACATTCACCTAATTGTTATAAATCTTAACTTGTTCCTGGTACGATTTCTTTAAATAACGACTCACACGTGGGCCAGGTTGAGCCGATGATGTTGCATCCGAGTATGAACCAACAGATGAAGGAGAAGCCCCGGAGTAATGCTTTTGGGAGAGCGTCGGACCCACTCCTATCTTATGTCCTCTACGCATGCCAAGAACTTGCTCCAAAACCCCATGCTCATCAAAGGTGAGTCTAGTTGAGCTTAAAGTAGACTGTGTTCTCTGCGTTTGTCTCTCCTCATCCAGGGTGTTCTACATAATATAAGATATTATAATTATTTTTACGTCTTATAAAATCACTATTTCAGTGTAAAAAAATTTAATATGAAAAGTAAAAATACTTACAAAAGTCTGTTCCGCTTGGGGATTAACCCAAGAGGCCCCCCGACGATACATGTCCGCCCAATTGTCTATTACAGACATCGGCTCTTGGGTCTCCATACTGAATTGTCAAATAAATTACATTTGTTAAAATTCTTAAATTCTAACTAAATTTCGGCAGCATAACGACTTATTTTTCATATGATCCAAAAATCAAAACCTGTAAAAAAATAATTTTAAAAGATTTCGGCACACCATAGCTGCAAGATGTGTCACCCAGAACAATCATCACAAACATATAAATATGATAATGAAATCCAAAAATAACTACTAACCTTCTTATTGCGATGCTGAGAGTACGATACCCGACCATGTAAGCTTGGATACTTTTGGTTGCTATGATTAGTTTTATTTGTCTCTGATATTTTTTGTTTATAATTAACTATAATAAGTAATAGTTACTTGAAATTATGTATAAAAAACCATCAAGTTCTAACAAATCTATAATTACTTGAAATTTATCGTTGGAAAACCTATCGTAACAACGATCCCAATGAAGTTGATTCCTCATGTTACTCGGGAGACTTTCTCTATCATAGCGTTTGAAGTGGCGGTGTAGGGGACTTTTCCAGTCCTTGTAGCACTTTGCTGCCTCCCTATCAACAACGGACCTCAGAATACCGTTCTTATAGTTGTAGTCCATGTTAAACCAGTCCTTGCAAAACAGTTTCACATCGTTAAAACGCATTGTTAACTTTAGTATAAACTATACAAATTATTGCATAAAAAAATACCAGCATCTGGTTCTGAATTGTCCTCTTGTCCATTTTGTTAATGTCCTTCCAAGCATCGTGGAAGGGCTCGCTTATGTCCCTGGTATGAATACCAACTGCACTTTCAAACCAGGCACCATATTTACCAAGCGCCTTCCAAGTACCTCCCGCCTCATCAAATTCTACTGTGATTTTTCCGTCTTGAAGGACCTTTTGGGTGATTTCATAACCTTTCGCCCCACCTAGACCTCTATGTTGTCGAGGATCAGGTGTTGTAAGCATATGTAAGCATTTCAAATCAACATGTACTACTACATTTATTTAATATATGATAGAATGGGAAAAAAATCAGATTAACATACCAGACTCACAGAATGCGGTGACTCTGTGAGGACCGGAAGGAGGCTGCACTCCCCTTGAAGAGCCAGCGCAAGTCGCTACCTGACCAGCCATCAATGCCTGTGAACAAATTCATATTAATAACAATATTTATAAATTCACAGAAGATCATAATATTAAAACAAAAGTTGAGAAAAAGGACAAAGATTACTATTCTTAAATTCTACTCATCATCGCTGCTACATTGTTGATTGTCCCCATCATCATTTATGTCATCATCATCTTCAGATTCGATGACTTCTTCCTCAACGTACTCCTCTAAAGTTTCATCGTCCTCGTCATTAATAAAATCATCAACTACGGGAGACTTATCTTTCATAATTGCATCAACATCGGAAGTGACAACATTAGACGATACATCATGTCGATTCAATACAAATGAGTCAATCTCTGGTAGTTCAACTACTAACTCAATATTTGTAGACTCCGTATCCTGGACTATCATCACGTCATCAATGTCAGTTTCTGGAATGTCCCAAATATGTCGATGTCTGAAGTGTTCTACAACCTTCCAGTTTGGACCGTTAAATAAATCGTCTACGTGAAAAACTTGCTTTGCTTGAGATGCAAGTATGAAAGATTCATTTTTGTACCACGTCTCTTTAACAAAAACACTTATTCTATTTTTGTAGTGTTGAATCCTTTTCTTCCCCAGACGAGTGTCAAACCACAGACATTTAAATAGCACAACAGAATTGTTGTT
Source organism: Morus notabilis (assembly GCF_000414095.1). Classification (NCBI taxonomy): domain Eukaryota; kingdom Viridiplantae; phylum Streptophyta; class Magnoliopsida; order Rosales; family Moraceae; genus Morus; species Morus notabilis. The sequence goes on along the minus strand of NW_010361080.1, from coordinate 112,754 downwards.
TAAGTAGGACAGTTCATAAATATCCTCCAAAACTCCATAATACGTTAGGTTATCAGGTCCGCGAACACAAACACCATTATTTTGAGTACTTCGATTCATATCCCGATTGCGTATCAAAAACTTGATACCGTTCACCACACAACCAGGATAACTTCGACATGAGAAGCTTGAACCACTTGAAAGCGAAAGTATTTGATCATTCGCTTCTGGGTTATTCTGCTGTCGAATATTGAAAATTTGTAAGGAGACATGAATTCTTTTTAAAACGAAAATTTTAATGACTTAACAATGTTAATGCAAATTAATTATAAATGTACCTTATTCTTAAATCATTTTGGAAACTCTTTCGATTGAATTTCATCCAATGGTATGGTTCGACCGCCGTCATCAATCTCCCTCTTATGGTCACTATTTAACAGAGAATGAAAGTAAGGGACACGATTGTATGCGACACAATCAATGAACAATTAAGTAACAAAACTGAAAGTAGTACTTACTCAATGCACTGCTGAATTTCTGGACAGTTATGCAGTACGTACCACTCGGCTTTCTCTCACAAATTAGTATCCAAAGTGATGGGGGTCATCTTCCCAATTGGCCGACAGCGAGTTTCGAATACAGAAATTTTTTTAACAATACGATCTTCATCGTCTACCCAATTTCTGGCCAGTCGGTTAAACCGTGTTTCAACTCCAGTTAAATACAATGAACAAAATGTCAGAGCTTCGTTCACAATGTATGCCTCAGCAATCGAACCCTCAGGACGTGCATGATTCTTGACATATTTCTTTAACGATCAAAGAAAACGTTTAAACTGATTCATCCATCTTAAGTGAACTGGTCCTCCTCGAATGGCTTCTTCAGGCAAATGTATAACTAAATGTACCATTATGTCAAAAAAGACAGGAGGAAAAATTGTTTCTAACTTGCATAAAATAAGCACAATATCTTGTTGAGCTTTTTCTAAATCACTTTTTCGCAATGTCCTTGAGCATATTAACTCAGAAAAATTACTTAATTATGTTATTGCATCAACGATCTCTTTCTTCATGAATGGTCGTATCATTGTTGGTAATAATCGCTGCATTATGATGTGACAGTCATGTTATTTTAGCCCCGTAATTTTATTCTTCCCTTCGATCACGTTTTTCTTTAAATGTGAAGCAAATCCATCATGAAACCTTACTGATTTTAAAAAGTCATAAAACTTTTTACCGTCGTCTGGAGATAGTGTATAAGACGCATGTGGTTTCATCCAACGATCACCATCTTTGTACAAATGCAACTCCTGGCGCACCCCCATATGTTGCAGATCGATTCTCGCCTTATCTGTATCCTTACTTTTTCTGTCAATGTCTAGATTTGTGCCCAATAAAATGTCATATACATTCTTCTCAATATGCATGACATCTAAGTTGTGACGTAATGACAATGACTTCTAATAAGGCAACTCCCAAAAGATACTCTTCTTTGTCCAATTAAGCTCGCTTGCATGTCTTTTCTGCTTCTTACCACCATATTTTTCATGTTTACCAGGCAATCTGAGGGACACATTTTGTAACTGAGCTAAGATTTGGTGAACAGATTTT
>NW_010361080.1:99782-102254 GCF_000414095.1 Morus notabilis | reverse complement strand
GAAAATTCAGAAATCCCTAGCCATATGGGGAATTTCGGATTTTGATCCTAGAGAGAAGGGGAAATTCGAAAATCCCATCTAGGGTTTGAGTTTTTGAATTTCCTCCTATAAAAGGATATTATTGAAAACCCTAGCTATGAGTTTTTAAGAGAAAAAAATATCTCACACTTTTCTCTCCTAAGGGTGGCCGGAATTTTGAGACCATTATTTCCTTAGTTTTTTTTTTGAAAAGAGCCCACTCTCTCATCCCAAAACACTTAGAGTCATAGTCTTGAATCAACGAGTGGTTTTTGGTGTGATCGTATCGATAGATCAACGATCTTGTTTCACGGCAATTCTCCATCTCGGAACGTGAGATAGTGAGACAAGATCCTTGCGGTCATTTTTTATTCAATCGTCACAAAGGTATGATTGTCTTTTTATTCCTTTGTCTATAAACATATATCATGCATGTATCTCTCGTTGTGGTTTACATTTAATTTGGAATTAAATGGATATGTTAAAATTTTTGAAATTCCGCCTACAAGTTTGTTGTTGTTCAAATGATTTTTCATTAAAAATCACAACTAGATCCTACAACATCGCCCGCATCTGAAATGATGTATTTGAAACTGCGTCACGTACAATTACTCCTTCATTCCACAAATCTTTTAGCTCATCCACAAGGGGCCTTAAAAAGACATCCATATCCTTTCCGAGTGCATTTAGGCCAGGAATCAACAATGTCAACATCTTATAAGGATCCTTAGTGCATAACCACGGACGTAAATTGTAGGTCGTTAAAACCACGGGTCACATATTGTATGAGAGCCTCATGTTCCCGAAATGATTGAAACCATCAGCGGCCAGCCCCAAGCGAACATTTCTCGGCTCACGTGAAAACTCAGGATACTTTTCATCTACCTCCTTCCATTCATTACCATCGACTGGATGACGCATTAAATCCTCATCATTTGAACGCCCACGTTGGTACCACGTCATATCTTTAGCTGTGTGACAAGAACTGTACAGACGCTTCAACCGAGCTGTTAACGGAAAATAACGTAGTACTTTCCACGGCACTTGTTTAGTACCTTCCACGGTAGCGTTCTCCTTCCAAAACAAAGTACAATCATACTTGCAGACATTAATTGTTTTGCAACCCAGTCCAAGTTTACTCATGAGCTTCTTCGACTCATAATGAGAAGAAGGTAACTTTACATCCGGGAATGCATCTTTCAATAGATTTAACAGAGCATCCATACACTCATTAGGCCACTTGTATAACACTTTTAAATGCATCACTTTCACTAAGAAGTTTAAAGACGAATACTTAGTGCAACCCGGATACAATCCCACCTGGAGCTCAGAAAGTAGATCCTTAAATTTAGCGTACTGTGCATCTTCTAGATCCACATGCGTCTCATCCAACATTTCATTGTCATCATTAATCCCAGCAACGTCTTCTAAGACTGCAAACATCTCGTCTACTGGTTGATTAACTATTGGGTCGACGCCTGAAACCGCTTCTACTTCACCATGGTGAATCCATGTACTATATAATGGATCAAAACCAAATCGATGTATATGCGCTCTCACAATTTCTACTATATGCATTTCATGGTTTCTACATTTCACAAAAGGACAACTGATATGGCCAATTGAAATTGCATAATTTTTGGCGACGTCAATAAAAGCATATAACCCATTCCAATATTCATCCGACAATCGGTTCCTCAAATAAGTCCAACTTCTGTCAATCGGCATTTGAACTATAAACAACAACAGACAAAACAATTTATTAATGTGTTTAATTAATTTTAATTCTACTCTTTATTAACACAATTAAATTTTATTAATTAAAGTTTCTTAATGAACTTATTAAAATTCTTAAAAACGACTTATTTTTCATATGATCCAAAAATAAAACCTGCAGAAAAATAACTTTAATAGATTTCGGCACACCATAGCTGCAAGATGTGCCACCCAGAACAAGAATCATAAACATATACTAAATTTCAACAATATAAGAAAATCATAATTCAAATATTCTCATCATAATCCTGAATTCATACAACCAAAAACTACAACAATTTTAAACTAAATAAATATAAAAAACTTACAAAGTTCAAACCCACTAAACGGGGGTTGAAAATAGCAGGATTACGTCAGAGGAACCGTGCAAACAGTGACGGAGGTGAAAAATAAAAGACCTACATCAAAACAAAACATCAAACATAATTTTCAAACACCAAAATTAATATTTTATTAACATCTAGAGTAACATATAGACACAATTCTTGATTAATTAAATTCTCATAACTATAAAAAATGACTAAACTCGAACAAAAATCCATAACATTTTCTATTTTCTATTTCCTTCTTCCATTTACTTGGCAAGTAACAACAATCCCTAATAAAAATCCTTAACATTCTTCGAATCAATGCAAGTAACCAAACAAAAACAAAATTTACAAAAATAAAAAAAATAAA
>NW_010361080.1:89620-99616 GCF_000414095.1 Morus notabilis | reverse complement strand
CGGGGGTGGCGGGCGGCGGCGGCGGCGGTGAGGGGAAGAAGTGGCAGAGAGAGTTAGAGAGAGAGAGACTGAAATCGGAGGAAAATGAAAAGGAAGAAGTTAGGGTATAATAGATCAGACTTATTGTCGTCGTAAATAAATTTAAAATGTCATCGCAAATACCACACATATGAAATTATTTGCGACAACATTGTCGTCGCAAATAAATTTAAAATGTCGTCGCAAATACCCCACATCTGAAATTATTTGCGACGACAATATGTCGTCACAAATAATCATTCCACCGTGTTTATTCTTGGTCAAATGTGTATAGCTTATTTGCGACGACAAAGAGAAAACATCGTCGCAAATAGAGTGATATTATTTGCGACGACACGTGTCATCGCAAATAAAAAGATATTTGCGACGACAAGTCGTCACAAAAAATGAATTTCCTTTGGCGGTAAAAATCCGCGCCATTAGAAATTGCGCGCCTAAACTATTTGTGACGACATTAAACTTATTAGCGACGACATGCTTAATTTATTTAACGGGGATTAATTGTGATGACATGTCGTCATAAATAATAAAAGATTTGTGACGATATATGTCGTCGTAAATAATGTCGCAAATAATATCGTCACAAATGACCTTTATTGTTGTAGTGGTGACAAAGGTTCTGCCCAAACACATAGTCTGAAACTGAAAAACAATCCGACTTACCGGATTCATTACGGGTGACATGGAGGCATACATGGTTTCTAGGGATTCGTATTTATATAATTAGACATGCATGCTTTATATTCTTTAACATTATTTTTATTAAAGCATATACCTAGTTTCTACCCTAACTGAGAAATATTTGTACTATCCTGTCCTCTCACATAATTTAAAACCAACCGAATCTTTACCTCAGAGGATCAATGCAGTTATAGATTAAAAGGCCAATCTCAGTTCTGAGATTAATATAACTCGAAAATCACATTATTGATCTGAGCCAATGAATATTGAGTACGAAAGAGAACTGTAGCTTATACATGGTACGTACGCATGGGGTTTTCCCTTATGGTATATATGGTGACTAATAATGGGAAAGGCAACGTAAAAATTTGACACTAGTACTTACTGCACGTGCTCTAGTAAATGTTTGCATTTTGTCCCATGCACGTGCTCTAGTACTTACTGAACATGTTCTGCCAGTAGTAACAGTGGCTCGCTGCAAACTTTCTCATGGTTTTACGAGACTTCCCTTGGTCAAATTTTGACGACTCCAAAAGGGAACGCGAGGATAAGATTATCCATATATGATATATGTGTTTCAAATTCAATGGATGTAAGCACTTGACGCAAAATTCTGTTGCAAGTTAATTTTTTCACCAAAAAGAAAAAAAAAACACAGAGAGAGAAAATAATTGATAAATGTTGTAAATGTTCGTATCTGGCAGAAGTAACTAATAAAGTAACAGTACGTACTCCTGATCTTGTGGAGTAATTACACGAATATTAGAAGCAAATTGCAGTAGCTACTACAAGCAATTTGTTAAAACACCAACGTTGTTTCCGAAGAACGTGAACATTTGACTTATTAACATCCGTTTATTTTTCATTAATAATGAATTAGAGTGGGGTGCTAGGCGTGGGAGTAGGTATAGTTGCGGGTACCAATCTAGTTGAAATGTGACGCTACTGCTCTTTGATGTCAGTCGTGTTAACGCTCATAATTCCTTGCTAATTGTAAAGATATATGATGCTTCGTTTTTGCATTTTCTTGACGAGAATTGAAAATAATCTCTTCACAAACCTAACCTGTTGAGCAAAGTGTCGTAGGCATGCATAAGAAACTTGATTAACGAACAGTAATATCTTTTACATAAATAGGAGTCTTGGGGCTGTGAAGTACCCCAATTACACAAAGAGACCCATTTAGAATATACAATATTGGGCCATAAACTTTATAGATCTATGTATTCTAGCCAAAAAAAAAAAAAGGGGGAGAAAGAGGAAAATATGTCAAAATTTGAGATAGAATTAAAATTAATAGGTTAATAGTTTACATAAGTTAATAAATAGGCTAAATTATTGTTTCGTCCATAACTTGTCTGGTTATGAACTATAACTTGACAAGTTATTGTCCATAATTGTCCATAACTTGTCTGGCTATGAACCATAACTTGACAAGTTTATTCATAACTTATCTGGTTATGAACCATAACTTGACAAGTTATGGCATATTAATTTTTATAACTAAAAATTAGCCTATATATTTTTTAAACTTTTTATATTGGCATATTTTCTACTATTTCCCAAAAAAAAAAAAAAAAAGTGTATAGATCTATGTATAGATGCCTTATATCGATTTAGTAGCATGCGTAAATTTTGATTAGGAAATACATTGTGAATTTTAAAAACGGATCAGCAAAGGTTCAAGTTTTAAGCATTGAAAGATTGTGGGGTTGTTAATTTTTTTTGCAACTCAAGTTCTATTTCTACAGTATTTTCTCTCACAAAAATTCAAAATCAACTTTTTTGGTACAGTATTTTTCTCTCACATGTACAACTAAATTCTCAACTTGAGTTGTGAAAAGATTTTAATATTAGACCCTCCAATTTAGGGGTGTTCGGCGGTTAAAAACTGCCGGTTTTGGTCGGTTCGGTGGCCGAACCGACCAAGTCAGTTTTTTAAAAATGGGCACCAAAATTGAGCCGCAAAAAGCAATATTCGGTTCGGTTAACCAAACTTCGGTTTCAATCGGTTTTCGGTTTTAGTAATCAAGACGGTGACCATCAATTAATTATCAGGTTACCAACATTTTTAGTTGCTTTTTTTTTACCAAAAAATGCGAAAAAATGTAAAATTTTAACCTGTAATCACAATAAATGAATACAAAATATAACATATAAATTGATAATACCACAAACACAAAATATCCAAATCTAATGTCTAAATTTTAACGTAAATGACTGCTGAATTTTGAATGAATTAATAAATACGTCAAACTTTCACAGTTTTTTTATTATTATTATTTTTAAAGACGAGTGCTTTTCTCACTAAACGACGCGAGAAGATGGGAGATATATATGTGTGTATGTGTGTGTCTATATATATAATATAATATGTATATGTATATATACACACACGACATGCACAACAAACTTCCATCATAGAAACGATATTTCATTGCATAACGACAGTAACAAAGGGATGTCGTTCTTCAGTTCGTGAGAGAGCAAAATACTTAACTAATATGAGAGTAATCAAATTAAAAGACTTTAAATTTAAAACAAAAACGACATATCCCGTTTTGGACTTGTAACACCGTGAATCTTTAACTAGAATAGACTGGGAATTTTATATACTAAGACAATCTTACTTTAAACTAGAATGAGATGTCGTTTTTCAACACTTTTTAGCTAGTGAATGGTATGTCGTTTTTTGTCAAACGACAAACAGCATGTTGTTTCCCCACTCAGATCAGATGACAGCAAAACTTGGCTTAGACAGCAGAATTGATTCTTGAAGTTTATTCTGTGCAGGTTTCAATTGGCTAAAGTTTGCACGTATTTTCCTTCTTCTTGTTGAATACAACATGTCTTTTCCATACATACCTCGCAAGAATGAACGACATTGAGAATAGGGGTGTTCGGCGGTTAACAACTAAGTGACTAACCTCTACGGCTCTACCTCGTGGCTGCTGGAGACATGGCGCGACAGGGAGGCTACGGTCCAGCGGAGGGAGATGATAGAGGACTGAGGTGAGGAAGGAGAAAAAGAGCCGCTGGCGGGTAGGGATTTTTTCCCAAATTTGAGAGTGAAGCAAGAGAGAACTTCAATAGTTGGAATGGAGACAAAAAGTAAAAAACTAAGTGACTAACCTCTACGGATCTACCTCGTGTCCGCTGGAGACTTGGCGCGGACAGGGAGGCTACGGTCCGGCGGATGTTCACTCAGAGTCGGAGGTTGATGGCGGAGGGAGATGATGGAGGACTGAGGTGAGGAAGGAGAGAAAGAGCGGCTGGCGGATTGGGATTTTTTTCCCAAATCTGAGAGTGAAGCAGGAGAGAATTAGAGAGACGATTGACGAGAGAGCGGAGAGACGTCGGCGCGATAGGGAGGCGGCAGTCCGGCTGAGGTTCAGTCGGAGGGAGATGGCGGCGGCTAGGGTTCTTTGGGTCTTGGACTCTTGATGATTTGTGTTTGTGAGGCTCGGCAGAAACAGACTACAGAGGAGTTCAAGAGAATCAAGACTTCAAACTAATTAATTAGATTAGAAATTAAAAAAAAACAAATCGGTTCGGTTTTTAACCGAGCATCAAAGTCATAATCAAAACCGATCTGAAATTATACTATTTGGTTCGGTTAACCGAACCAAATTTCTTCGGTTCCATATGGCGCTGCATTCTTTTAAGTTTTTAAACGGTCGGTTTTTCATCATCGATTTTAATTTTACTATTTTTTATACAATCCTACTCTAATTATATGTCCTCATCTCTCTCTCTTTTTGTGAGGTTAGTTAGTCATCAACACTTTTAGGATGCGCGCCAATTTCCAACCTTAATATATTAAGGCCCCGTTCACTTCACTGATTCGAGTTTAGAATTTGAGTTTTTTACAGTAAAAAGTTCTCATAAATAATCACATCTAACTTTTTTGCTACAGTAAAAAGCTCTCACATAAAATCACATCTCAACTCAAATTCTAAACTCGAATCAATGAAGTGAACGGGGCCTAAATTTTAGTCAGCTTATATTAGCATCTTTAAATAGCCAGACAACTCTTTAGATAAAGTTTGCGTACGAGTGAACTTTAATCATTTTGATTTTGGTATTTGGTGATCAACTTTTTGCTTCAAAGGGATCATAAACAGAACAATACTTAAAGCTATAGAATTAAAATAAAGATTCTCATAAGAGAAATACCAAATGCCAAATGAAATATTGTAGCGTAACAGTTTAGGAGCTCGTCAAGAAATAACAGCGGGGGTAATTAGTTTTATTGATTTTTTAAACATTTTTTGGCATTTGACGAAGACATCCATGGATAATAGTTGGTAGAAGTGCATATATTTGAATCCAACTCTATTATCGTATGAATATCCTTAGAATATTGTAGGGTATGCTTTCAAAAGAAACACAAATTTTACTTGTAGTAAAAGTAGAAGCAAAAGGATTGAGTAAAAAAATAAAAAATAAAAAAGAAATTCTAACTTCTGGAGATGACTGTAAAACACCTTAATTATTTTAATTTATAGGCGAAGTAAGTTTGAAAACTTCAAAACGCAGTCCCGAAAACTAATGCTAAGCTAGCTTGGTTGGTCAGATAGACTTCTAGTTGGTAACCACCTTCTTCTAACTTCAAATTTTGAGTTATTAGAGTCGATTGGAGTGTGAATGGATTGAGGTGAAGGTAGAGTGATGTGGTAAAGTAGACCTTATATATTTTGTAATTTAGTTGGAACTTCGAAGGAAAGGTAGAGCCTTAGGGACAAATTTAAGAGGGTCTCTACAAATGTTGGTTTTGCTACTCTTGTAATAATGCATTTTATTGATGCCAAAAATACCAAAATATAAAAAATAGCGATGATTTTTTAACAAGAAAATAGAGATAATATAACATTGATGCCAAAAATATACATAATTAATTTGTTTAGTCAAAAAGGAAATATCATAATTTGAAAATAAAATATCTTTCCTCTTTTCTAATTATAACCAGACGAATTTAAAGATAACTATTAATTATTTATATGAACAATGTTTCAAAAGTTATTAGCTATCTTTTCCTTTAGTCCTTTGGTCCCTCATACTAAAACACATTCTGAAAAATGAGGTAAAAGTGCAACTCAAGTCCCGGTAAATGAGCCTTTACTTTCTGAGAATCAAATGGGCCTTGAAAAGGCCCATTAACGATGTGTGTTTGTTTATGATATGGGTGATCACCACACCAAAACTGGAATCGAAGTTTGAGATGCCCTTTTGTTTACACATACATCACTTCACATTTTTGCTTGAAAAATATTTGGGGCACCCATGGTGATAAGCATCACTAATAAAAGGTAGATTTCATTTAAGGGACTCATACTGCGAGATGCATATTCTATTAATAGGTTATACTCAGCCTGTCATGCCTCTAAACCGGGGTTAGTGACGTGGAGCCTCGTTTAGAAACTTAAACCTGTTTGAGAGAGAGTGATTAGCAAAATAATTTAATTTCTTTGAAATCCAAAACAGCCAGGTATTTCCAAACGAGCCCCTGCATTCAAGAGAAATTTAATTTCAAGAACGGTGGTGGAATTTCCAACCAAACCAGTCTAAAATCACGTCCCTGGTATCATGTCAGGAATTCCCACAGGTGTTAGCATACATGAACATAAACAAAAGTAAATATGACATCAACCACAATCTAGCAACATTTAAGTTGGCAAACCATAATCTCTTATACATGCCTTGAAATAAAAGATAGGAGGGTTACAACTCTTTGCTTCCCGAGATCAAGTCCACACCACCGGTAATAGCTACCTATTCCGCACCACTCCTCGCCTCGCCTAGAGGGGGTTAATACATTTAAAAACAGAAAAAGGTGAGCGAAAGGCCCAGTAGGATATAAATTTTATAAAGCATTTAAAATAAAAGTACTCACGGTCCGAAGATATACATCCGGAACCGATCATCCCTTTTTAGAAAAGGAAATACTCACAATAGTAAATATCTGTATAATGAAAGTGTGCAGCTCATCATACCACTAAACAAGAAGCGGTAAAAATGTCTGTCTGAGAAAAGTACAGAGCCATCATTCCACTAAACAAGAAGCAGATCCGTACGGGTTTCGGGACCTGCCCCCAAGGATGCGATTCCCACATCCCGATCTCTGTGGCCACCATGCATTGTATCATTCCTTAAATAATTCATTTTAAGAAATGATACTCTTTAAAATCTCATTTCCAAAATCATTGGAAAACCTAATAGCATTCACATGCTATTTCTTTTAAAATCATTTACTTTAAACATGTTTTGTTCTAAAACATTTTCATTGGCCAAAATAATTTAAAATGAGGCTAACAAGGATATGGACAAGAATATCCTACCTGTTCGATATCAAACCTGGGCTAGCCTTCAGTTCTCCTAGACTCCACTTTCCTTAAAGCCTTAATGCTTGACTTCTCCACTAGCTTTATCACAAAAGCAATATCTTAGGAAGTATTTCTCATTCCTAAAACGAATTAAGTTCAATCATGTTTAATTGTTTCCTATTAGTGTGCCTTGACTCAAATCTAATTTTCACAATGATTTATAATTCAGTTTGGGGGTTCTTTAAAAATTAGAATCCAATTCATAGGTTTGGTTTTTCCTATTTAATTTCAGTTTAAAAACAAGTTTCTAGAGAAATTTCGGCAGCATGCCGGCATAAATAGGAAAAATGCCAAACCTGCAATTCAAATCCAATTTCAACATATATTCTCCAGAATCCATCAAAATCAGTTTCTAATCAATTAAACAAGTCCAATAACTAAAAATCCCCAAATTTCATTCAATTCCAACAATAACTGTTCAAACTCGAACCCTAACTCAAAATTATTCAAATCTAACCAAAATCAAACTTTCTCAAGCTTAAAATCCGAATCAAAGAGTGGGTTTCAAAGGGTTTTACCTCAAATCAGTTGCTCGAGCTTCGTCTCCCTCAATTTTTCTGTTTTTCATTTTTTTTTCTGAGAGTTTTGGCCAAACTGCCGAGAGAGAGAGAGAGAGGGAGAGAGAAACCCGGAAAGAGAGAGCAAGGGAGAGAGAGGACGCCGGCGGGAGGAAGCCCGGAGAGAGAGGTGGCCGGCGCTGGAAGAAAATGGAGAAAGAGAGAGAGAGAGGGGGGGCTATGCGTGGGAGAACCAGGGAAGGAAGAAAAAAGAAAAAAAAAGGAAAGAGAGAGAGAGATGGGGGGCTGGGCGCACGGGAAGGGAATGGGGGGAAAAGAAAAAAAAGAAAAGAAAAAAAAAGAAAAAGAAAAAGAAAAGAAAAGGAAAAAGAACAAGAAAAAGGGGAAAAGGGAAAATGTATTAAATTTAAGTGTGTTTTCCAAAAATCTTTGGGGTGTAATTATAAATATTGAAAATGACTTAAAGTCCCTTAATTAATTATGAAAATCAAATTAGGCACACTAATACAGTTTAGCATAGCATAATTAAACATGTTTAATTCTAAAGGGCGTTACATTCTACCCCCCTTAAGAAATTTCGTCCCTGAAATTGAAATTTACCTCACGATATGAACAGATACGGATATCGTTCCTGCATCGTCGTTTCCAATTCCCACGTTGCTTCTTCAACGCCATGGTGTTGCCACAACACCTTCACTAACGGTATCTCACGTTGGCGTAGGCTTTTCATTTTCCGGTCAAGAATCTGGATGGGCACTTCCTCGTAAGTAGTGTCATACTGGATCGACACGTCATACCATTGTACAATGGTTTCTAGATTAGGTTGACACTTTCGAAGCATTGAAACATGGAACACATTGTGTACGTGAGACAATTCCGGAGGAAGATCAAGGCGGTAAGCAACGACACCGACTCGTTGTGTGATCTGAAATGGCCCGATGTACCTCGGCGCGAGTTTCCCTTTCACACCAAAATGAGTAACTCCTTTGCGCGGTGAGACTCTTAACAAGACAAAATCGCCCTCTGAGAACTCTAAGGGTCTACGCCTCCTGTCAGCATAACTCTTCTGACGACTCTGAGCCATTAACAGTCGTTCCCGGATCACGGCTATTTTTTCATTATTCTCATGGATAACATCCGGTCCAAGGGTCAGTCAATTTTCTGACTCAAGCCAACAAACTGGCGATTTACAAGGTCTGCCATACAACGCTTCGAATGGGGCCATCCCAATGCTACTCTGATAACTGTTGTTGTAGGTGAACTCAGCTAAATGAAGATACTTCTTCCAGTTTCCACCAAAATCTAGAATGTAAGCATGAAGCATGTCCTCCAAAATCTGAATAACTCACTCAGATTATCCGTCGGTCTGAGGATGAAATGCGGTGTTGAAATTTAGTTCGGTTCCCATGGCTTCTTGGAAACTTCTTCAATATCTAACGTTGAAACGAGTGTTATGATCTGATGTGATAGACAACGGAACTCCGTGAAGTCTGACAACGTGCTCCAAATATAACTCTGCTAGAACTTTCCTGGAATAGGTCGCACGAAAGGGAATGAAGTACGCAGACTTCGTTAACCTATCCACAACGACCCATATGGCATCATGCCGATGTTCAGTCCTCGGTAATCCCATTAGAAAATCCATCGTAAGGTGTTCCCACTTCCATCCAGGAACAGGAAGAGGCTGTAGTTCTCCAGCAGGTTTCTGATGTTCAACCTTGACTCGAAGACAAGTCACACATTCTGACACGTATTGGCGAACATCCTTCTTCATACCTCCCCACCAATACTGCCTTTTGAGGTCTTGATACATCTTGGTACTCCCATGGTGAATAGTGAACCTCGATTTGTGAGCCCCGTGAAGGATTGTCTTCTTTATTTCATCCACTTGAGGAACGGCAAGGTGATTCCTGAAGTAGAGCGTTCCATCTTCCCGAATATTCCATTCGTCCAGTTTTTCTCCATTTTGAACTCGAGTCCAAACTCCTTGAAGATGTGAATCCTGCCATTGGTTCTGCTTGACTTGCTGTATTAGAATTGGTGTTGAAACCAAGTTGTACACCATAGCTTGGTTAGAATCCTCATAATACTGAAGATCATAATCACCTACAATTGCACTTTGTTTCCAATCTTCCAATGCCAAAGATGCTAGGATTCCTATAGTCTTTCTGCTGAGAGCGTCTGCTACCACGTTGGCTTTTCCAGGATGATATTGCAAGGTGAAGTTATAATCCTCCATATATTCCATCCATCTTCTCTGTCTCAGATTTAAGTCCTTCTGAGTGAACAGATACTTCAGACTCTTATGATCGGAGAAGATTTGGAATTTTACTCCATAGAGGTAGCATTTCCATATCTTGAGAGCAAAAATCACA
>NW_010361080.1:40980-85884 GCF_000414095.1 Morus notabilis | reverse complement strand
GAGAGAGGACGCCGGCGGGAGGAAGCCCGGAGAGAGAGGTGGCCGGCGGTGGAAGAAAATGGAGAAAGAGAGAGAGAGAGAGATGGGGGCTGTGCGTGGGAGAACCAGGGAAGGAAGAAAAAAGAAAAAAAAGGAAAGAGAGAGAGAGAGGGGGGGCTGGGCGCACGGGAAGGGAATGGGGGGAAAAGAAAAAAAAAGAAAAAAAAAGAAAAAGAAAAAGAAAAGAAAAGGAAAAAGAAAAATAGAAAAAGGGAAAATGTATTAAATTTAAGTGTGTTTTCCAAAAATCTTTGGGGTGTAATTATAAATATTGAAAATGACTTAAAGTCCCTTAATTAATTATGAAAATCAAATTAGGCACACTAATAATCCACAGTTTAGCATAATTAAACATGTTTAATTCTAAAGGGCGTTACACAGCCCCATCGGTGTCTTATAGTATTGTTCTTGTTTGAATAATATGTGCCACATCACATTGACAACATGAAGTAGCATTAAAAAGAAAAATTTGTAACGAGCTATATGATCTGTTTGTATGTGTTGGTACAGAATGTCGATCAAGCATCTCTTAGTATGTGGTTTGGTTGATAGGGGTTTCAGATGGTCTACAACCAAGTCTGCCTGTTTCTTTTAACAAATCTAGGATATACTTTTGTTGGGAAATGAAGATTCATTCTTTAGATCGTGCCACTTCAATTCCCAAGAAGTACGTCAATTTTTTATCTCAAATTCTCTTGCTAAGCACTTGCAAAGTCTCTTTTTTTTTCTGGATCATCCTCAGTCACTATTATATCATCTACATAGAGCAACAATATATTGAGAATGATGTTCTAGAAGCATGAGATGCAATAAGATATTTATTATGGGTTAATTTCAATAATAGCACTCCTGAATAAATTATTATAAATTTTAGCACCACTTTTGTATACTTTTACAACTAGCATTGCCATGTCAACAGTGTGAGGTAAAATGACTTATATGCCACTTAGGTCAAAATTATCATTTAAAAGCACCTCAAAGAAACTCTCAACTCTCTCCCGCCCATTCTCTCTCTCTCTCTCTCTTTGTGTACCATTTGCAACTCTCTCTCTCCCTCTCTATCTATCTCTCTCTCTCTCTTTCTCTCTCTCTCTCTCTCTCTCTCTCTCTCAAGTTTTGCCTCTCTCTCTACTCGGTCTCTCTCTTCCCTACGCCCTCATTCCCTCGTCACCAATAGTCTGGTTGTGCACATATCGAGGTTGGTACACAATTTTTTTTTTTTTTTTTTTTTTGTCTTTTTAAATTTATTTTTCAAGAGACTTAGTATATAGAACTTGAAGAAAATGACTGGGTTGAACTTAATGTGATAGGAATTGAAAATATCCTTCGTCAATTTGAGATTTTAGAGGGTTTATAACTGATATGTAAACTGATTGTAACGATCAACACGTCAAAGACATAGTTGACCTTGGGAGTCATAGTATTATGACTCATAATGTTATATGTCCGGTCAAAATACTATGACCAGTCAGTCATTACAATATGAGTCATTGTCTATGAGTCAAACTATAACAATATGAGTCAAAATGACCGGTCATTGTATTATGACCGTAAGACAGTCATAGTGATATGACCGTCCGGTCATAATATTATGGTTGAAATGACTCATAGTGTTATGACGGACACACTATGATCGCCTTATGATCGGCCATTACACAGTGTTATGACTGGCTATTTCTAATGACTCGATGACGACTATGAGTAATTGCATGTTGATTAACAGTTATTGTTTTTAAAATAATTTAGGAATGACTGTTGGATTGAACATCTTCATCAAGTACAATGGATATTAGGACCGTGCTTCGAGATACGTCGGTTGTGAAATGAAGGGGATATTGGTCCCCACCAACATAACTTATATTCGTCTTATAGATTTGGTGAGAAATGTGCTTGGGATTCGGCAACAAGGAAAAAGTTTATCCTTAAGATATGTTGTTGAAGACGGAGAAGCTCCTATGAAGATATCGTCTGACTATGATGTCACATTCTATCAACGACATCTATTCCTCCAAAGCCTTTCTTTTCTTTTAAGATGACAAAAAATGGTAAAAAAAAAAACAATAAATACAAAAAAAAAGAAAAACAAACAAAGTTATTAACTAAAATACTATGACTGACACACTAAGAGTATGACCATTGAGCGGTCATAGTACTATGACCGATGGTCATAATTCTATGACCACGATGGCTTGCTCATAGTGTTATGATTGATGGCCGGTCATAAGACAGTCACATAGTGCAGTCACAGTGCTATGACCGACGGTCATAATGCTATGACCGCAGGCTCATCAGTCAGACAGTCACACTATGAGTCTGCCTACCTGATGGCCGGTCATAGAATTAGGACCGTCGGTCATAGTACTATGACCGCACGGTGTACCTGTCTTATGACCGGTTATAATACAATTACCGACCGGTCATAATGATATGACCAACCATCAGGTAGAGTCATAGACCAAATAAGGAGCACAATGACAATAAAAAATTTCAAATAACTTACCCCGTCTGTTTCGTGGTTGATTTCTCCGACGAAGAATGTTAAGAGGGTGAGGTTTCCTCGGTTCATGCTTCTAGGTTAGGCGTTGATTTCTCTGGTGAAGGTTCGTTGGTTCTCATCACGTGATTCTAGGTTCGTGTGTTCTCACTACGTGGGTGCTTGCTGTCATAGGTTCTCGCTGTCGTGAGTTAGTCGGTACTCAAGGTTGTAGACGGTGGTGGTCGTTGGGGTTTCTTGGTCTCTATGCACACCCGTGTTCGTTCTCCTCCTCCTCTCTCTACTTTGAATATTTGAATTATAAAAGGCTTCATAATATATATTCAAGGCTTTAAAACTAAAATGGGGCATAATTGTCAATTTAACTCAAGTAAAAATGGCTTGGTCCCACTTTTACTAACATGGCAATGCTAATTGTGAAAGTATACAAAAGTGGTGCTAAAATTAATAATCATTTATTCATGAGTGCTATTATTGAAATTAACCCTATTTATTATTTATTTAATAAAATAGTTTATTCATCATTTTATGTGTATATATTTGTAAATATTTTATGAATATCAAATGAAAATTCTACGATTATTTATGTGACATTAAACATTGTATTTAAGTGTTATATGCAAGAGGATAATGTTTAAGGATAATAATAAAAAACGACATTCATAATGAATTTAATTAAAGTTCAAAATCTTTAATTAAAACATTACTAATACATGTCATTCCCATTTAGAATGGAACGGTGTTATTTGCACTGTTAATATGGCGAGATATTGAATGAGTGTATTGCATATAATGAAATTATGTAGAACATGGACACAGACACAATATGAATTTCTGATAATTTTCGTTAAGTATAGAAATTCTAATTGAGTCTACCGATGGGCATATATAGAATGATCTTCATCCCGAGTTCTTAGTAGACTCTTATTTATGGATTTGTGTCTTTTGATTTACTCGATACGGATTCTGAGACCCTGAATCCTATTCCTTGTATTTTGGAGACATGATCAAGTAGGTAGCCGAGAATGTTATTATACGAGATGGAATTATTCTTTTTTGAGAAAGAAGCACATAAATAATTCTCTAGAGTGTTGATTCGATATTTGGATTAGTTAGAGCGCTATGGTTCATGAATGTGTTTTATAAATCACCATCCATTAGAGAATCAATGGTACTCAAGGATGAAGATATAATTAAAAAGGTTAACGGATTTTACCTAGCTATAATTATGAATTATTTATGGAGGATTGATCTATATGTAGTGATTATATCAAATGGACACTTCACAGTTTAGAAGTAATTTATGTCTATAATTTCGAGAGTGCAATTCCAAGTTTATAGTGGAGTAACTATTGGAATTAATAGAATTAATTAATTAATTAAAGCATTTAATTTATTATTAATTTTATTGGAGCACAGAATTATAGGTCCATTAGTTCCCGCGTCGTCCTAGTAATTCTATAAGACACAAATGGCAAAATGAGAATTTTAGAATTACATAATTCTAAAAATAAAACACTCAAGAATAATTATAAATTAAATAATGTGATTATTTAAATTTGAATTTGAATTTTGGATAACTTATGTGAAGGTGTTCACATAGTGTGAACACATATAGATTTATCATTTTAAACTTATTTGATAAGTTATTCAATTTAGAATTCAAATTAATTTAAGTTTGTCTTAAATTGGAATTTGAATTTGAGTCAAAATTGGACTGCAAGATAAATAATGATTTTCTCTTCCTTCCCTATCTGTATTTGGTGCCACACAAGGATAAATCCCTTTTTTGGTGGCCGGCCGTAATAGATAAAATAGAAGAGGAGATTTTGTTCCAAATTCAAATAGAAGATAATTAACAAACTTTATCTTGGAGATAAAGATTGAATTCCTTCTAGGAGTTTGACTTCTACTCTATAAATAAGAGAATGATAGAAAATTATGAGACACAATTTTTACTATTATTTTTTCATAGTGGCCGAATTCTGTAAAGAGTGTGAAGGAAAAATTTTTCTCAAAAAATTCCACGTCGTGCATGCATTGGTGTTCGTGGAAAATTTGAGGGTTTTATTGCTAATCCTAGTTTGTCTCAGGTGCACTCACACACACGTCTTCGTAGATTCTAGGAATTGACGAGAAAGAACTATAAGAAAACCCTGAGGAAACCCTGAGAAAAACCTGAGAAAAACTATGAGAAAAACCTGAGAAAACCCTAAGAAAACCCTGAGAAGACCCTGAGAAAAGCCTGAGGAAAGCTTGAGAAAACCCTAAGAAAAGCCTGAGGAAAGCCTGAGAAAAGCCTAAGAAAACCCCGAGAAAACCCTGGAAAAACCCTGAGAAACCCTGAGAAAACAATGAGAAAACCCTAAGAAAACACTGAGAAAACCCTGAGAAAAACCCTGAGAAAATCCTGAGAGACCTGAGAAAACCCTGAGAATACCCTAAGAAAATCCTGAGAAAATCCTGAGAAAACACAAGATGGTGCATAGTTTTTCATAAATCAAATTAAGATTAAAGTTAAAGTGGAGTATGAAGTGGCCTAGCTTGTCAAGAAAGCCACGTTCTCCATTTGCTTGCAAAAGACATCAAAAAACTAACTAAAAGCTAAGTTAATGGGACAATAAAAAAAAATTCCATTCCACAAATGCCTAATGCGCCAAACTTGCTTTTGATCATAATTGATCTTTTAGTAGACGTTTAATTTATGAATTTAAAATTATAATTTAGAATTATTCTCAGTTTATGTGTGTTTTTATCTCAATTTACATGTATTTTTTATGAGAGAAAACACTGTAACGAGCCACGAACCATGATTCGTATTATAATACGAATTCTCATACCAAACATCCTCTTAATTCTAGTGTAAAAGGACATGCTAAGATCTTCCCTCAAATTTTAAGATGTCTTTAGATACTATCTAACCAATCCTGTTATAAAAAGGAATAATGATAGAAAGACCCATTTAAATCTTAACTCTTATATTAACTGATGTGATATGTGAATTATTATTGTTTTATTAATAGATGCAATCTCTTCTTATTAATTAACATGACAATCTTTTAAACAATCATCAATGTAAAAATGATAACTCATATATCATATCAGTTGATGCACAAAATTTAAAATTTGAGTTGGTGTTCTTAATATTATTCTTATAAAACATTATTTAATATGTAATAAATATTAAAATATACATAAAAATTAGTTGAAAAGTAAATTTTGTAAATGATGTATTACAACGTAATTAGTTAGATACCATTATACATACAAAATTTATTACAATTTAATTGGTTAGATATTATCTGATACATGAAAAGCATATCAGATTCGACAAATCGTAAATCTTTTCATAAGAGTGATATAATCAAATATCAATTCTTTAAAAGCGATGTTCATCTAATTTACCATTGAATTCACATACCACCTGGAAGTCTAGTCATTCACATATATTACTTTTAGGTTTAAATTAAATTTAAATCCTCATGTAAAAGTGGTATATTTAAATACAAATTCTTTAATAATGATGTTCACCTAGTTATTTATCCGTATCATTTTTACGTCTAAATTAGACTTAAATTTTGCTGTAGAAGTCACATGTCCAAAGACCATATTTTTAAAAGTGATGCGCATCTACTTTCACCCTTAACCAACATTTTTAAGCTAAATTTAATCACGTGCAATTTGCTAATTTCAAATTGAAAATCTCGTTCATTTAATGATTTGAATTTTCAATTTAAGCTGTAATGTGACTTTATATAAGAGTTTTTAGCTGTAATAAAAAAAATTAGATTTGACTTTTTATAAAAATTTTAACTGTAATAAAACTAAAATTAAAAATTTAAATCGGTCAAAATGTACGATGCCACAAATTATTTAGGGGCTGTTCGGCAGTCTTATTTTTGAGTTAAAAACTAAAAAAAAAGCAACTCGAGTTACAATTTTATTCGAGTTCATGTTCTTTTAAGTTTGAACTCGAGTTTGGGACTAAAACTCGAGTTCAAGTTTCCCTTTCAACTCGAGTTCAGAAACTCGAACTCAAATTAATGAACAACATTTTTTCTATTTTTAAAAATGCTATAACTTTTTCGTTTTAATTCTGATTGAGATGATTTTTTTTATGCGTTGACAACGAAAAGACGTATAAAACCCCACACATATACCCTATTAAAATTTTTCATCAACATTGAGTTTTTATTAAAATACTATATAAATATAAATTCAAATTTTAACTCATTCAAATACAAACTCAAAAAGATTCTTATCTCAAACCATAACTCAAATATACACAATCAAACACAAACTTAAATTACAACTTCAACTCAAATTTTATAACTCAAACTCAATTTAAAATCTATACTCAAATCACTTAACTCAAAAAAAATAAAAGAATAACCCCTTACGCATCGAAAGAAGGAAAGTCCAAGCTGGAAATAGCACAATGAAAATATATTATTCCCCCATCATCCCACCCACCCCGTTCACTTCGCTGATTCGAGTTTGTAATTTGAGTTGAGATGTGATTTTGTGTGAGAGTTTTTTATTGTAGTAAAAAAATTAAATGTGACTGTTTCTGAGAACTTTTTACTATAATAAAACTCAAATTCTAAACTCAAATCGACAAAATGAACGGCCTTATATTCTCACCAATATTGCAAATATTCAAAGTAATCCATATTTTATTCAATTTTCTCACTCTCTCTCTCTATCTCTTTGGCTCTCTCTCTCCCTTCCCATAATCCACAACAATCCAAAACCTGCTTCGTACCAAAACCAAAGGCCGTGGTGGCTGCTTTTCTTCTTCTTCTAGCCCAGCATAACCAAAAAAAAAAAAGAAAAAGAAAAAATCAAAATTAGAAAAAATAAAGAAAAAGAAAAAGAAAAGGAAAAACCAAAAAGGTTTGAACAAGTTTCTCATTTTTCTGGAAATTTTGAGAGACATTCAATCGGAAGACCAACACGAAGAACCGAAGAAAGAGTTTGAACATGTTTCTCATTTTTCGCCTTCCGATTTCCATGTTTTGATTGAGTCGGATCTGAGGTTTCATTCTTTTTGGGTGAAGAAATCTTAGCATTTGAGCTTTTTGAGGTTTTTTTCTGCTAATTTCTATGCTTCCTTGATCAAAATTTGAGGTTGTGATGAAACTGATTCGTTGTGTCATTAATTAGCCGCCACTTTTTGGCTTTCTAGATCTTACGGTGATCTCAGAATCGACGAATCTAAGAGGAATTCGGATCAGATTTGGTTTTGGATCAGAAAAATTTTGTCCACCATTGTTGGAGCTCGGAGTTTGTAATGGATTACGACGATTTCCGCACGATATTGGACAGCTAGGGAGTGGACGTGTGGACGTTCATCGACACGACGATCGCAGTCGCGTCCATGGATTACGGCGGCGAGCTGAGGCAGCAGAGAGACGGGATCGTCGAGCGGCTCTATGCGGGGAGCTCTTCATCCTCGGCTTCCGATCATCATCGTCCTCGCCATTAACTGAGAAGCGAAGACCGCCGGCGAGAAGGAGAGAGTCTCGCCGTCGATGCCGCAGTCGATCGATAGAGAAAACAACGATAACGACGGCGAGGGGCTAGATCCGTACGGAGGCTTGTTGGACGATGAGCAGAAGAAGATTCTAGAAATCAAGGAGCAACTTGAAGATTCTGACCAGGTCCTACTTCTACTCCTTATTTTTATTCTTTTTCTCTTCTGATTTAATTAATTAATTCCTTTTCGTTTTGGATTTTACGTTTTGAATTTCTTTGGCAGTCTGAAGGTACATTGGTGGAGTTACTTCAGAGTCTTGCTAATATGGATATAACATTCTAAGCTTTCAAGGTAATTTCGTTTTATCGTCTTGTATTTTTTTTATTGTAAATTTTTTCACATATGGAATTGTGATTTGTAGGAAACGGATATTGGGAGACTTGTGAATCGGTTGAGGCAGCATTCGTCGAGCGAAGTCAAGCGATTGGTGAAGCAAGTTCTCAGGTTTTTGAATGATCTCAACTTGTTGAAAGATGAAAGTTTCTCTTTAGTTGTTTCTGATAACGAATTGATTAAAGAGTTGTTTGTTTCTCAGGAAATGGAAGGATACCGTGGATGAATGGGTGAAACTGAATCAACCTGGAGAACATGCATCAAATTCTCTCATGGGTACCATTCAAAAAATTCTTCCTATTTAAGGTTCTCCTTTGGGGGAAAAAAGTTGAAAGATTGAGAGTTTCTGGCCTTGATATGAGATTTTTGTATAAGTTCTAATTTGGTATACTGATTTGTTGCAGATGGAGATTCACCCCAACAGAAAATTCCCCAAAATGGTCATGACCAGGTTGGAAAAAAAAATCAAAATTCTTAGCTGAATTGTTTTCTTTTTTTTTTTTC
Organism: Morus notabilis; assembly: GCF_000414095.1. Taxonomy (NCBI): domain Eukaryota; kingdom Viridiplantae; phylum Streptophyta; class Magnoliopsida; order Rosales; family Moraceae; genus Morus; species Morus notabilis. The sequence goes on along the minus strand of NW_010361080.1, from coordinate 76,975 downwards.
TCTAGCACAACTTTTGAGAAAATCTGAGTTCTTTTCTACAATTAGCATGCTAAATATTCAATGTGCTTGCTTTTCTTCTCAGGTTCCTAATTTTGCATACTCTCTAAATCCACACAGTGAGTACTTAGAATCAGTTTCCTTTCTTTCTCTGACACTTTTACTTGTTTTGCAATTTAACCAATCTGGGCTTCTTTCTTTGTTTGAATTTTTGAAATTATTCTTGTTGCCAATACAGATGGGAGTTCTGGGTCAGACAAGAACAATTCAGAACTAGAGCGGAAGCCCAAAGCAATTCCTTCTCGGAGAGAAGCTCTGCCGAAACCAACGACTCCATCAGTCCCACAGTCCGCTCACTCAACTCCCCAAAATGTATGGATTCTAAATTAGAGTCCCCTAACTCTATGGTTGGATGCAGGAAATTGGAGGAAGAAAATATAAAAATTTGAGGCTTATATAGCTTCCAAAAACATAAAGAAAGAAACCCAACTCAACTGTGCCCAATTACTTTCTTTACCGATCTATTCTATTAAAAGTCTTTCTTCCTTATATGCCTTCCCGAAGGTTGTGAACTGAACTTTCGGTGGAAGCAGGAAGTGCGATAAAGATTCTATTTCTTCCGCTGAGGTGAGGAGCTCCTCTATTCCTATTCTATTTCGGGGATTTTAATAGTATTCCTATTCTTATGATTAGATCATCGACCACGGGCAAGAAAAAAAGGAAGAACAACCGCTACAGCTTCGCTTCCTTACTTATTTGGTTACTTTATAGTTGGAATAAGGAACATAAGGTGCAAGAAACCTTAGCCTAGTTGAGTAGAGGTGTAAGTCCCCCCCTCAGAACAATGTGAAGTTCTTTTAAGTGGAAAGTGGCAGTAAATAATCAACTTTGATAATATTATGAGTTAACTTTGTTGACACTTTTTGCAGAGATAGAGGAAACAAAGGGAGGGCAGCTTTGACGCGGAAAAGCTGGCTTCGGCATGAAAACGGCTTCAAGAAAGCCGTTTTCCAGTTTACACTAATTTCTTGTTATTTAAGCTATGTTACGTTTGGACTTGTACTGATTGTTGGTATTTTTTTTGCTTTGTGCTTTGTTTTTGAAGCTAAAAAGCAAATAACTATCCAAGTGATGGACATCCAGGAGATCCCAAAACCAAAGGCAAAAAGTGCTTTCTTCCCTAAGAATAAGGGTGGAGGAGATGGTTCTCTGGGAAGACACTGGTGAATGGTGATTCTGATTATTTTTTTCAAAATTTGGAGCAGAAAAGAAGGCTTTTTTGGGTCTCTGTAAAAGGGCATTTGGAAAAAGACGTTTGGTTCATGAATTAGAATCATGTGATTAGAATTATTTTTGATTTACGTGTATTTTTTGTGAGAGAAAATACTGTAATGAACTATGAACTATGATTCAAATCATGATTTGAATCCTCCAATCAAACGTCCTCGAAAAAACTCAAACTCGTTAAATCCTTTTGTAGTTGACATTTTTTTAGCCAAAAAAAAGGGACTCTTGTTTTTGCCCCCCTTTTTTTGTTTTTAGTTTTTTTTAAGAAGGAAATACGAAGGGCATGTTCTTTTGTCTAAAAAACTCAAAAAAAGACAACTCAAGTTTCAACTTTATTCAAATTCACGTTATTTTAAGTTTCAATTTTATTCAATTTTTCTCAACTTTGTTTAAATTCTAACTTTAAGTCAAGTTATAATTCAAATTCAACTCAAAAACTACACCTAAAAGAACAACCCCGAAATTTGCTCAATTCTACTTCAACATGTACATATGTGGACTAATGAATTGGAAATATGAGGGCATATGTGTCTTTCGGTACCTTTGGGGGTAATTTAGGAAATGAAAAGAATTTCGCATTTCGGATTCGGATAAGAGTCAAGACAAACAAGACGTTCGGTTTGTAGGGTTGTGTAAGTTTTGGGAAGAAGAAGAGAGAGAAAGAAAGATGGTAGAGTGAGTAAACTACCGAAGGGCTTCACCCCCAAGGCGGCGACGACCTCTTCGTTCACCAGTCCTCGATCTGAACCGACGGCTTTCGCAGCCTCGCCGACGGCGAGACCGTCGAGTTTGATCGAGTCAGATCCCAGCGGCCGCACCAAGGCCGTCGACGTCACCGGCCCTGACGAGGCTACCGTTCAAGATCCTGCAGCGGTGGAGGCGGCTCCAGCGGAGGAGGCGGGAGAGGAGGCTCCCGCGGTGGTGGAAGTGGCGCCAGAAGGGCTTCGGCTTCATAACCCCCAACGCTGGTGATTTCATAACCCCCAACGTTAGTGTACTTATCTGTAGCTTCTTTTTTGAAATGTTCACAGAGCCGGATTTTAAAGCACGCTGGTGATTTGGCTGCTGCCGCTGCAGCATTAGCAGATGAAGCTAGATGTATGGATCTTGCAGATCGCTACATAAACAATGAATGTGTTAAGCGTATGCTTCAGGCTGATCAGGTACTGAAGCCGTCTTTTTTCATCATTGATCTTGTTGTTGTTGTGGGGGTTTTTTTTTCTTTTTTTTTTTTCCCTTGTGGCTTCTAAACGTGTCATATGTGTCACATTGTGTTTCACTATCTCTCTTTTCTGTCCTTTAGGAGATAAATTGATTTCTAAAAAACTATTTGATTTTGCAGGTTGCTCTAGGTGAAAAAACTGCAGTGTTGTTCACCAACGACATGCAGTGCATGTGGTGTCTCTACTTACCTGCCGGAATTATTTATTTGTCAATGCTGGTGTTTTGTTAGCCTGCTTTTAAGTATTTCTGTATATTCTACTGAAGGTATGAGCTAGCGTCTGGTGAAAGTTACCAGTGTTCTCAAAAACGTCATGGCTATAAAGAATTACTTAGACAATCAATGGAACATTCAAACTAACAAATCATATTAAATGAAAGTTTGTCATCTTTTGCACTGATTCCTTTAGTGGTATAGGTTTTCATTCACTGGCTTATGGTTATTGGTACTGTACAGGATGGCCTATTTGCATGAAGGCTTGGAACCCAAAGTGGTGCACAGGGATGTTAAATCAAGTAATATTCTTCTGGATAGAAAGTGGAACGCAAAAGTATCAGATTTTGGATTGGCGAAGCTATTGGGGCCCGAGTCAAGCTATGTGACTACAGTAATGGGAACATTTGGGTTCGTTAATCCTCAAACAGCTGAAACAAATTTGGATAAGTTTAAAGTTTGTCAGATTCAGGTATCTGCCCTCTCCATTTTATATATATATTTTTTTAATTTTTTGAATTCTTTGGACGCTTTGGACTTATTCTTCTTCTTCTTTTATTCTGCTGGAGTTGTTGTTTTTGGTGCTCAGAATTTTAGTTTACAAGGAAAAGAAAGGAATTTGTATTCTTCTTCTTCTTCTTCTCCGCCCTATTATTCTCTATGGTCTCTCGTCAGCTCTCTGTCAAATTCAACGTTGGGAAAGTCGTGTTCTTCTCATTTCTTCACCCTTCGTCAGATTCAGGTATCTGCCCTCTTCGTTTTATATATATATTTTTTAATTTTTTTAATTCTTTGGACGCTTTGGACGCCTTGCACGCTTTTAACTTCTTCTTCTTCTTCTTCTTGAGTTGTTGTTTTCCGTGCTCAGAATTTAAGTTTACAAAGGAAAGATAGGAATTTGGTTTCTTCTACTTCTTCTTCTCCGCCCTATTATTCACTCTTTCTCTCGTCAGCTCTCTGTCAAATTCGGCCTTGGGGAAGTCGTGTTCTTCTCATTAAGTCACCATTCGTCAAATTCAGGTATCTGCCCTCTCCATTTTATATTTTTTTTCTTTTTTTGGGTTCTTTGGACTGTTTGTACGCTTTGGATGCTTTGGACTTCTTCTTCTTCTTCTTCTTCTTTTCTTCTTCTGGAGTTGTTGTTTTTGGTGCTCAGAATTTTAGTTTACAAAGAAAAGATAGGAATTTGGTTTTTTTTTCTTCTTCTTCTGCGCCCTATTATTCTCTCTGGACTCTCGTCAGCTCTCTGTCAAATTCGGCCTTGGGGAAGTCATGTTCTTCTCATTTCTTCACCATTCGTCAGATTCAGGTATCTGTCCTGTCTATTTTATATTTTGTTTTTCATTTTTTGGGTTCTTTGGACGCTTTGGTCTTCTTCTTCTTCTTTTCTTCTGCTGGAGTTATTGTTTTTGGTGCTCAGAATTTTAGTTTACAATGGAAAGATAGGAATTTGGTGTTTTCTTCTTTTTCTCCGTCCTATTATTCTCTCTGGACTCTCGTCAGCTCTGTCAAATTCGGCATTGGGAAAGTCGTGTTCTTCTGATTTCCTCACGCTTCGGCAGATTTAGGTATATGCCCTCTCCATTTTATGTTTTTTTTTCATTTTTTGGATGCGTTGGACGCTTTGGACGCTTTGGATGCTTTGTTCTTCTTCTTTTTCTTTTCCACTCTGGAGTTGTTGTTGTCTTTGGTGCTCAGAATTTTACTTTACGAAGGAAATAGAGGAATTTGGTTTCTTCTTCTTCTTCTTTTCCGCCCTATTATTCTCTTTGGACTCTCGTCAGCTCTCTGTCAAATTCGGCCTTAGGGAAGTCGTTGTCTTCTCATTTCTTCACCATTTGTCACATTCAAGTATCTGCCCTCTTCACTTTATTTATTTTTTTTCATTTTTTGGTTGCTTTGGATGCTTTGGACGCTTTGGACTTGTTGTTGTTCTTCTTCTTCTTTTCTTCTTCTGGAGTTGTTGTTTTTGGTGCTCAGAATTTTAGTTTACAAAGGAAAGATAGGAATTTGATTTCTTCTTCTTCTTATTCTCCGCCCTATTATTCTCTCTGGACTCTCGTCAGCTCTCTGACAAATTCGGCACTGGGGAAGTCGGGTTCTTCTCATTTCTTCACCCTTCGTCTGGTTCAGGTATCTGCCCTCTCCATTTTATATTTGTTTTTCATTTTTTAGATGCTTTGGACACTTTGGACGCTTTGGACTTCTTCTTCTTCTTTTCTTCTGGAGTTGTTGTTTTTGGTGCTCAGAATTTTTGTTTACGAAGGAAATATAGGAATTTGGTTTCTTCTTGTTTTTCTTCTCCGCCCTAGTATTCTCTCTGGACTCTTGTTAGCTCTCTGTCAAATTCGGCATTGGGGATGTCGTGTTCTTCTCATTACTTGTCCCTTCATCAGATTCAGGTATCTGCCCTCTCCATTTTATATATTTTTTTTCATTTTTTGGATGCTTTGGACACTTTTCACGCTTTGTTGTTGTTGTTGCTCTTCTTCTTCTTCTTCTTTTCTTCTTCTGGAGTTCTTGGTTATGGTGATCAAAATTTTAGTTTACAAAGGAAAGATAGGAATTTGATTTCTTCTTCTTCTTCTTCTCCACCCTATTATTCTCTCTGGACTCTCGTCAGCTCTCTGTCAAATTCGGCCTTGGGGAAGTCGTGTTCTTCTCATTTCTTCACCCCTCGTCAGATTTAGGTATCTGCCCGCTCCATTTTTTTTTTTTTTTTTCATTTTTTGGATGCTTTGGACGCTTTGGACTTCTTTTTCTTCATCTTTTCTTCTGCTGGAGTTGTTGTTTTTGGTGCTCAGAATTTTAGTTTACAATGGAAAGTTAGGAATTTGGTTTCTTCTTCTTCTTCTTCGCCCTATTATTCTCTCTGGACTCTCGTCAGCTCTCTATCAAATTCGGCCTTGGAGAAGTAGTGTTCTTCTCATTTCTTCACCCTTCGTCAGATTCAGGCATCTGCCCTCTCTATTTTATATTTTTTTTTCATTTTTTGGACGCTTTGGACGCTTTGGATGCTTTGTTCTTCTTCTTTTTCTTTTCCACTCTGGAGTTGTTGTTGTCTTTGGTGCTCAGAATTTTACTTTACGAAGGAAATATAGGAATTTGGTTTCTTCTTCTTCTTCTTCTCCGCCCTATTATTCTCTTTGGACTCTCGTCAGCTCTCTGTCAAATTCGGCCTTAGGGAAGTCGTTGTCTTCTCATTTCTTCACCATTTGTCACATTCAGGTATCTGCCCTCTTCACTTTATTTATTTATTTTCATTTTTTGGTTGCTTTGGACGCTTTGGACGCTTTGGACTTGTTGTTGTTCTTCTTCTTCTTTTCTTCTTCTCGAGTTGTTGTTTTCGGTGCTTAGAATTTTAGTTTATTAAGGAAAGATTAGAATTTGGTTTCTTCTTCTTGTTCTTTTCCGCCCTATTATTATCTCTGAACTCTCGTCATATCTTTGTCAAATTCAGCCTTGGGGAAGTCGTGTTATTCTCATTTCTTCACCCTTCGCCAGATTCAGGAATTTGCCCACACCATTTTATATTTTTTTTTTTCATATTTTGGATGCTTTGGACGCTTTGGACGCTATGAATGCTTAGGACTTCTTCTTCTTCTTTTCTTCTTCTTGGGTTGTTGTTGGTTTTGGTGCTCAAAATTTTAGTTTACAAAGGAAGGGTAGGAATTTAGTTTCTTCTTCTTCTACTTCTTCTCCGCCCTATTATTCTCTCTGGACTCTCGTAAGCTCTCGGTCAAATTCGGCCTTAGGAAAGTCGTGTTCTTCTCATTTCTTCACCCTTCGTCAGATTTCAGTATCTGCCCTCTCCATTTTATATTTATTTTCATTTTTTGGATCCTTTGGACTCCTTGGACGCTTTTGACTTCTTCTTCTTCTTCTTCTTCTCCGCCCAATTATTCTCTGGATTCTCGTGAGCTCTCCATCAAATTCGGCTTTGGGGAAGTCGTGTTCTTCTCATTTGTTCACCCTTCGTCAGATTCAGGTATCTGCAGTGTCCATTTTATATTTTTTTTTTATTTTTTTGATGCTTTGGACGCTTTGGACTTCTTCTTCTTCTTCATTTCTACTTCTAGAGTAGTTGTTTTTGGTGCTCAGAATTTTAGTTTATAAAGGAAAGATAGGAATTTAGTTTCTTCTTCTTCTTCTCCACCCAATTATTCTCTCTGGACTCTCGTGAGCTTTCCGTCAAATTCGGCCTTGGAGAAGTCGTGTTCTTCTCATTTCTTCACCCTTCGTCATATTCGGGTATCTGCCCTCTCCATTTTATATATTTTTTTCATTTTATGGATGCTTTGGACGCATTGGACTTCTTCTACTTCTTTTTTTCTTCTTCTGGGGTTGTTGTTTTCGTGCTCATAATTTTAGTTTACAAAGGAAAGATAGGAATTTAGTTTCTTCTTCTTCTTCTTCTCCGCCCTATTATTCTCTCTGGACTCTCGTAAGCTCTCTGTCAAATTCGGCCTTGGGGAAGTCGTGTTCTTCTCATTTCTTCACCCTTCGTCAGATTCCGGTATCTGCCCACTCTATTTTATATTCTTTTTCATTTTTTGGATGATTTGGACGCTTTGGACTTCTTCTTCTTCTTGTTCTTGTTGTTGTTCTTCTTCTTCTTTTCTTCTTCTGGGGGTGTTGTTTTCGTGCTCAGAATTTTAGTTTACAAAAGAAAGATAGGAATTTGGTTTCTTCTTCTTCTTCTTCGCCCTATTATTCTCTCTGGACTCTCGTCAGCTCTCTGTCAAATTCAGCGTTGGGGAAGTCTTGTTCTTCTTATTTCTTCACCCTTCGTCAGATTCAGGTATCTGCCCTCTCCATTTTATATTTTTTTTTTCATTGTTTGGTTTCTTTGGTCGCTTTGGACACTTTAGATGCTTTGGACTTCGTCTTCTTCATCTTCATCTTCTTTTCTTCTTCTGGCGTCGTTGTTTTTGGTGCTCAGAATTTTAGTTTACAAAGGAAAGATAGGAATTTGGTTTCTTCTTGTTCTTCTCCGCCCTATTATTCTCTCTGGACTCTCGTTAGCTGTCTGTCAAATTCGGCCTTGGGGAAGTCGTGTTCTTTTCTTTTCGTCACCCTTCGTCAGATTCATGTATCTACCCTCTTCATTTTATATTTTTTTTTCATTTCTTGGATGCTTTGGACGCTTTGGATGCTTTGGACTTCTTCTTCTTCTTCTTCTTCTTCTTTTCTTCTTCTGGTGTTTTTGTTGTTTTTGGTGCTTATTATTTTAGTTTACAAAGGAAAGATAGGAATTTGGTTTCTTATTCTTCTTTTCCGCCCTATTATTCTCTTTGGACTCTCGTCAGCTCTCTGTCAAATTCAGCCTTGCGGAAGTCGTGTTCTTCTCATTTCTTCACCCTTTGTCAGATTCAGGTATCTGCCCTCTCCATTTTATATTTTTTTTTCATTTTTTTGATGCTTTGGACGCTTTGGACGCTTCGGACTTCTTCTCTTTCTTTTCTTCTTCTGGAGTAGTTGTTTTTGGTGCTTAGAATTTTAGTTTACAAAGGAAAGATATGAATTTGGTTTCTTCTTCTTTCTCTCCGCCCTATTATTCTCTCTGGACTCTCGTCAGCTCTCCGTCAAATTCGGCCTTGGGGAAGTCGTGTTCTTCTCATTTCTTCACCCTTCATCAGATTTAGGTATCTGCCTTCTCCATTTTATATATATATTTTTTTCATTTTTTGGAGTCTTTGGACGCATTGGACTTCTTCTACTTCTTCATTTTTTCATCTTCTGGAGTTGTTGTTTTCGGTGCTCATAATTTTTGTTTACAAAGGAAAGATAGGAATTTGGTTTATTCTTCTTCTTCTTCTCCGCCCTATTATTCTCTCTGCACTCTCGTCAGCGCTCTGTTAAATTCGGCCTTGGGGAAGTCGTGTTCTTCTCATTTCTTCATGCTTCGCCAGATTCATGTATCTGCCCTCTCCATTTTATATTTTTTTTTATTTCCTGGATGCTTTGGACGCTTTCGATGCTTTGGACGCTTTGGATTTCTTCTTCTTCTTCTTCTTCTCTTCTTCTGGAGTTTTTGTTGTTTTTGGTGCTTAGAATTTTAGTTTACAAAGGAAAGATAGGAATTTGGTTTCTTCTTCTTCTCCGCCCCATTATTCTCTCTGGACTCTCGTCAGCTCTCTGTCAAATTCGGCATTGGGGAAGTCGTGTTCTTCTCATTTCTTCACCCTTTGTCAGATTCAGGTATCTGCCCTGTCCATTTTATATTGTTTTTTTTTTTTTCATTTTTTGGATGCTTTGGACGCTTTGGACGCTTTGCACTTCTTCTTCTTCTTCTTCTTCTTCTTCGTTTTTTCATCTTCTGGAGTTGTTGTTTTCGGTGCTCATAATTTTTGTTTACAAAGGAAAGATAGGAATTTGGTTTATTCTTCTTCTTCTTCTCCGCCCTATTATTCTCTCTGCACTCTCATCAGCGCTCTGTCAAATTCGGCCTTGGGGAAGTCGTGTTCTTCTCATTTCTTTATGCTTCGCCAGATTCATGTATCTGCCCTCTCCATTTTATATTTTTTTTATTTCCTGGATGCTTTGGACGCTTTCGATGCTTTGGACGCTTTGGATTTCTTCTTCTTCTTCTTCTTCTCTTCTTCTGGAGTTTTTGTTGTTTTTGGTGCTTAGAATTTTAGTTTACAAAGGAAAGATAGGAATTTGGTTTCTTCTTCTTCTCCGCCCTATTATTCTCTCTGGACTCTCGTCAGCTCTCTGTCAAATTCGGCATTGGGGAAGTTGTGTTCTTCTCATTTCTTCACCCTTTGTCAGATTCAGGTATCTGCCCTCTCCATTTTATATTGTTTTTTTTTTTTCATTTTTTGGATGCTTTGGACCCTTTGGACGCTTTGTACTTCTTATTATTCTTCTTCTTCTTCTTTTTTTCTTCTTCTGAAGTTGTTGTTTTCGGTGCTCAGAATTTTAGTTTACATAGGAAAGATAGGAATTTGGTTTCTTCTTCTTCTTCTTCTCTGCCCTATTATTCTCTCTGGACTCTCATCAGCTCTCTGTCAAAGTCGGCCTTGGGGAAGTCGTGTTCTTCTCATTTCTTCACCATTCGTCAAATTCAGGTATTTGCCCTCTCCATTTTATATATTTTTTTAAATTTTTTTGATGCTTTGGACGCGTTGGACTTCTTCTCCTTCTTCTTCTTTTCTTGTTCTGGAGTTATTGTTGTTTTTGGTGCTCAGAATTTTAGTTTACAAAGGAAAGATAGGAATTTAGTTTCTTTTTTTTCTTCTTCTCCGCCCTATTATTCTCTCTGGACTCTCGTCAGCTCTCAGTCAAATTCGGCCTTCGAGAAGTTGTGTTATTCTCATTTCTTCACCATTCGTCAGATTCAGGTATCTGCCCTCTCCATTTTACATATTTTTTTTTTCATTTTTTGGTTTCTTTGGGTGCTTCTGACACTTTGGACGCTTTAGACTTCTTCTTCTTCGTCTTCTTTTCTTCTTCTGGAGTTGATGATTTTGGTGCTCAGAATTTTTGTTTACAAAGGAAAGATAGGAATTTGGTTTCTTCATCTTCTTATTCTCCGCCCTATTATTCTCTCTGGACTCTCATTAGCTCTCTGTCAAATTCAGCCTTGGGGAAGTCGTGTTCTTCTCATTTCTTCACCCTTCGTCAGATTCAAGTATCTGCCCTTTCCATTTTATATATATTTTTTTAATTTTTTGAATTCTTTGGACGATTTGGACTTCTTCTTCTTCTTCTTTTCTTCTTCTGGAGTTGTTGTTTTCGGTGCTCAGAATTTAAGTTTACAAAGGAAAGATAGGAATTTGGTTTCTTCTACTTCTTCTCCGCCCTATTATTCTCTCTGGACTCTCGTCAGCTCTCTGTCAAATTAAGCCTTGGGGAAGTCGTGTTCTCTTCATTTCTTCACCATTCGTCAGATTCAAGTATCTGCCCTCTCCATTTTATATTTTGTTTTTCATTTTTTGGGTTCTTTGGACGCTTTGGACGCTTTGGACTTCTTCTTCTTCTTTTCTTCTGCTGGAGTTGTTGTTTTTGGTGCTCAGAATTTTAGTTTACAAGGGAAAGAAAGGAATTCAGCCTTGGGGAAGTCATGTTCTTCTCATTTCTTCACCCTTCGTCAGATTCATGTATCTGCCCTCGCCATTTTATATATATATTTTTTTTAATTTTTTGAATTCTTTGGACGCTTTGGACGCCTTGCACGCTTTTGACTTCTTCTTCTTCTTCTTCTTCTGGAGTTGTTGTTGTCGGTGCTCAGAATTTAAGTTTACAAAGGAAAGATAGGAATTTGGTTTCTTCTACTTCTTCTTCTCCGCCCTATTATTCTCTCTGGACTCTCGTCAGCTCTCTGTCAAATTCGGCTTTGGGGAAGTCGTGTTCTTCTCATTTCGTCACCCTTCGTCAGATTCGGGTATCTACCCTCTCCATTTTATATATAGTTTTTAAATTTTTTGAATTCTTTGGACGCTTTGGACGCTTTGGACGCTTTGGACTTCTTCTTCTTCTTCGTCTTATTTTCTTCTTCTGTAGTTGTTGTTTTCGGTGCTCAGAATTTAAGTTTACAAAGGAACGATTGGAATTTGGTTTCTTCTACTTCTTCTTCTCCACCCTATTATTCTCTCTGGACTCTCATCAGCTCTCTGTCAAATTCGGCCTTGGGGAAGTCGTGTTCTTCTCATTTCTTCACCCTTCGTCAGATTCAGGAATCTGCCCTCTCCATTTTATTTTATTTTTTCATTTTTTGGGTTCTTTGGACGCTTTGTACGCTTTGGACGCTTTGGGCTTCTTCTTCTTCTCCTTCTTTTCTTCTTCTGGAGTTGTTGTTTTTGGTGCTCAGAATTTTAGTTTACAAGGGAAAGAAAGGAATTTGGTTTCTTCTTATCCGCCCTATTATTCTCTATGGTCTCTCTTCAGCTCTCTGTCAAATTCAGCGTTGGGAAAGTCGTGTTCTTCTCATTTCTTCACCCTTCGTCAGATTCAGGTATCTGCCCTCTCCATTTTATATATATTTTTTTCATTTTTTGGATGCTTTGGACGCTTTGGACGCTCTGGATTTCCTCTTCTTCTTCTTCTTGTTCTTGTTCTTGTTCTTGTTCTTGTTCTTCTTCTTTTCTTCTTCTGGAGTTGTTGTTTTTGGTGCTTAGCATTTTAGTTTACAAAGGAAAGATAGGAATTTGGTTTCTTGTTCTTCCAGTTCTCTGTCCTATTATTCCCTCTGGACTCTCGTCAGCTCTCTGTCAAATTCAGCCTTGGGGAAGTCGTGTTCTTCTCATTTCTTCACCCTTCGTCAAATTCTGGTATATGCCCTCTCCATTTTATATTTTTTTTTCTATTTTTTGGATGCTTTGGACGCTTTGGAGTTTTTCTTCTTCTTCTTCTTCTTCTTCTTCTTCTTCTTCTTCTTTTCTTCTTCTAGAGTTGTTGTTTTTGGTGCTCAGAATTTTAGTTTACATGGGAAGAAAGGAATTTGGTTTCTTGTTCTTCTTCTTTTCCGCCCTATTATTCTCGCTGGCCTCTCATCAGCTCTCTGTCAAATTCAGTCTTGGGGAAGTCGTGTTCTTCTCATTTCTTCACCCTTCGTTAGATTCAGGTATCTGCCCTCTCCATTATATATATATATATTTTAATTTTTTTAATTCTTTGGACGCTTTGGACGCTTTAGACTTCTTCTTCTTCTTTTCTTCTTCTGGAGTTCTTGTTTTCGGTGCTCAGAATTTAAGTTTACAAAGGAAAGATAGTAATTTGGTTTCTTCTACTTCTTCTCCGCCCTATTATTCTCTCTGGACTCTCATCAGCTCTCTGTCAAATTCGGCCTTGGGGAAGTCGTGTTCTTCTTTTTTCTTCACCCTTCATCAGATTCAGGTATCTGTCCTCTCCATTTTATATTTTGTTTTTCATTTTTTGGGTTCTTTGGACGCTTTGGACGCTTTGGACTTCTTCTTCTTTTATTCTGCTGGAGTTGTTGTTTTTGGTGTTCAGAATTTTAGTTTACAAGGGAAAGAAAGGAATTTGGTTTCTTGTTCTTCTTCTTCTCCGCCCTATTATTCTTTCTGGTCTCTCGTCAGCTCTCTATCAAATTCAGCCTTAGGGAAGTCGCGTTCTTCTCATTTCTTCACCCTTCGTCAGATTCAGGTATCTGCCATCTCCATTTTATATATATTTTTTTAATTTTTTGAATTCTTTGAACGTTTTGGACTTCTTCTTCTTCCTCTTTTCTTCTTCTGGAGTTGTTGTTTTTAGTGCTCAGAATTTAAGTTTACAAAGGCAAGAAAGTAATTTGGTTTCTTCTTCTTCTTCTTCTCCGCCCTATTATTCTCTATGGTCTCTCGTCAGCTCTCTGTCAAATTCAGCGTTGGGGAAGTCGTGTTCTTCTCATTTCTTCACCATTCGTCAGATTCAGGTATTTGCCCTCTCCGTTTTATATATATTTTTTTAATTTTTTGAATTCTGTGGACGCTTTGGACGCCTTGCACGCTTTTAACTTCTTCTTCTTCTTCTTCTTCTTCTAGAGTTGTTGTTTTCGGTGCTCAGAATTTATGTTTACAACGGAAAGATAGGAATTTGGATTCTTCTACTTCTTCTTCTCCGCCCTATTATTCTCTCTAGACTCTTGTCAGCTCTCTGTCAAATTCGGCCTTGGGGAAGTCGTGTTCTTCTCATTAAGTTACCCTTCGTCAGATTCAGGTATCTGCCCTCTCCATTTTATATATTTTTTTTTTAATTTTTTGGGTTCTTTGGATTGTTTGTACGCTTTGGATGCTTTGGAATTCTTCTTCTTCTTCTTCTTCTTCTTTTCTTCTTCTAGGGTTGTTGTTTTTGGTGCTCAGAATTTTAGTTTACAAAGAAAAGATAGGAATTTGGTTTTGTTTTCTTCTTCTTCTGCGCCCTGTTATTCTCTCTGGACTCTCGTCAGCTCTCTGTCAAATTCGGCATTGGGGAAGTCGTGTTCTTCTCATTTCTTCACCCTTCGTCAGATTCAGGTATCTGCCCTCTCCATTTTATATTTTGTTTTTCATTTTTTGGGTTCTTTGGTCACTTTGGACGCTTTGGACTTCTTCTTCTTCTTTTCTTCTGCTGGAGTAGTTGTTTTTGGTGCTCAGAATTTTTGTTTACAAAGGAAAGATAGGAATTTAGTTTTTTCTTCTTCTTCTCCGTCCTATTAGTCTCTCTGGACTCTTGTCAGCTCTCTGTCAAATTCGGCCTTGGGGAAGTCGTGGTCTTCTCATTTCTTCACCATTTTCCACATTCAGGTATCTGCCCTCTTCAATTTATTTATTTTTTTTCATTTTTTGGATGCTTTGGACGATTTGGACTTATTCTTCTTCTTTTCTTTTGCTGGAGTTGTTGTTTTTGGTGCTCATAATTTTTGTTTACAAAGGAAAGATAGGAATTTGGTTTTTTCTTCTTCTTCTCCGTCCTATTATTCTCTTTGGACTCTCGTCAGCTCTCTGTCAAATTCGGCCTTAGGGAAGTCGTGGTCTTCTCATTTCTTCACCATTTGTCACATTCAGGTATCTACCCTCTTCACTTTATTTTTTTTTTCTTTTTTTGGACGCTTTGGACTTCTATTTCTTCTTCTTTTTCTTGTTTTCTTCTTCTAGAGTTGTTGTTTTTGGTGCTCAGAATTTTAGTTTACAAAAGAAAGAAAGGAATTTGGTTTCTTCTTCTTCTTCTTCTCCGTCCTATTATTCTCTCTAGTCTCTTGTCAGCTCTCTGTCAAATTCAGCCTTGGGGAAGTCGTGTTCTTCTCATTTCTTCACCCTTCGTCAGATTCAGGTATCTGCCCTCTGCATTTTATATATATTTTTTTAATTTTTTGTATTCTTTGGACGCTTTGGACGCTTTGGACTTCTTCTTCTTCTTCTTCTTCTTCTTCTTCTTCTTCTTCTTCGTCTTCTTTTCTTCTTCTGCAGTTGTTGTTGTTTTCGGTGCTTAGAATTTTAGTTTACAAAGGAAAGATATGAATTTTGTTTCTTCTATTTCTTCTTCTCCGCCCTATTATTCCCTCTAGACTCTCGTTTGCTCTCTGTCAAATTCGGCCTTGGGGAAGTCGTGTTCTTCTCATTTCGTCACCCTTCGTCAGTTTCAGTTATCTGCCCTCTCCATTTTATATATTTTTTTTCTTTTTTTGGGTTCTTTGGCCGCTTTGGACTTCTTCTTCTTTTCTTCTGTTGGAGTTGTTGTTTTTGTTGCTCAGAATTTTAGTTTACAAAGGAAATATAGGAATTTGGTATCTTCATCTTCTTATTCTACGCCCTATTATTCTCTCTGGACTCTCGTAAGCTCTCTGTCAAATTCGCCCTTAGGGAAGTCGTGGTCTTCTCATTTCTTCACCATTTGTCACATTCAGGTATCCGCCCTCATCACTTTATATATATTTTTTTTCATTTTTTGGATGCTTTGGACGCTTTGGACGCTTTAGACTTATTCTTCTTCTTTTCTTCTACTGGAGTTGTTGTTTTTGGTGCTCATAATTTTTGTTTACAAAGGAAAGATAGGAATTTGGTTTTTTTTTCTTCTTCTCCGTCCTATTATTCTCTCTGGACTCTCGTCAGCTCTCTGTCAAATTCGGCCTTAGGGAAGTTGTGGTCTTCTCATTTCTTCACCATTTGTCACATTCAGGTATCTACCCTCTTCACTTTTTTTTTTGTTTCATTTTTTGGATGCTTTGGACGCTTTGGACGCTTCGGACTTCTTCTTCTTCTTCTTCTTCTTGTTTTCTTCTTCTAGAGTTGTTGTTTTTTGTGGTCAGAATTTTAGTTTACAAAAGAAAGAAAGGAATTTGGTTTCTTCTTCTTCTTCTTCTCCGCCCTATTATTCTCTCTAGTCTCTTGTCAGCTCTCTATCAAATTCAGCCTTGGAGAAGTCGTGTTCTTATCATTTCTTCACCCTTCGTTAGATTCAGGTATCTGCCCTCTGCATTTCATATATTTTTTAAAATTTTTGTATTCTTTGGACGCTTTGGACTTCTTCTTCTTCTTCTTCTTCTTCTTCTTCTTCTTCTTCTTCGTCTTCTTTTCTTCTTCTAGAGTTGTTGTTGTTTTCGGTGCTCAGAATTTTTGTTTACAAAGGAAAGATATGAATTTTGTTTCTTTAATTTCTTCTTCTTCGTCCTATTATTTCCTCTGGACTCTCGTTTGCTCTCTGTCAAATTCGGCCTTGGGGAAGTCGTGTTCTTCTAATTTCGTCACCCTTCGTCAGTTTCAGTTATCTGCCCTCTCCATTTTATATTTTTTTTTCTTTTTTTGGGTTCTTTGGACGCTTTGGACTTCTTCTTCTTTTCTTCTGCTGGAGTTGTTGTTTTTGTTGCTCAGAATTTTAGTTTACAAAGGAAATATAGGAATTTGGTTTCTTCATCTTCTTCTCCTACGCCCTCTTATTCTCTCTGGACTCTCGTCAGCTCTCTGTCAAATTCGGCCTTAGGGAAGTCGTGGTTTTCTTATTTCTTCACCAATTGTCACATTCAGGTATCTGCCCTCTTCACTTTATATTTTTTTTTTCATTTTTTGGATGCTTTGGACGCTTTGGACGCTTTGGACTTATTCTTCTTCTTTTCTTCTACTGGAGTTGTTGTTTTTGGTGCTCCGAATTTTTGTTTACAAAGGAAAGATAGGAATTTAGTTTTTTCTTCTTCTTCTCCGTCTTATTATTCTCTTTGGACTCTCGTCAGCTCTCTGTCAAATTCGGCCTTAGGAAAGTCATGGTCTTCTCATTACTTCACCATTTGTCACATTCAGGTATCTGCCCTCTTCACTTTATTTTTTTTTTCGTTTTTTGGATGCTTTGGATGCTTTGGACGCTTTGGACTTCTTCTTCTTCTTCTTCTTCTTGTTTTCTTCTTCTAGAGTTGTTGTTTTTGGTGCTCAGAATTTTAGTTTACAAAAGAAAGAAGGGAATTTGGTTTCTACTTCTTCTTCTTCTCCGCCCTATTATTCTCTCTAGTCTCTTGTCAGCTCTCTGTCAAATTCAGCCTTGGGGAAGTCGTGTTCTTCTCATTTCTTCACCCTTCGTCAGATTCAGGTATCTGCCCTCTGCATTATATATATATATTTTTTATTTTTTGGATTCTTTGGACGCTTATGGAGTTGTTGTTGTTTTCGGTGCTCAGAATTTTAGTTTACAAAGGAAAGATATGAATTTGCTTTCTTCTACTTCTTCTTCTCCGCCCTATTATTCCCTCTGGACTCTCGTTTGCTCTCTATCAAATTCGTCCTTGGGGAAGTCGTGTTCTTCTCATTTCATCACCCTTCGTCAGATTCAGGTATCTGCCATCTCAATTTTATATATTGTTTTTTCATTTTTTGGATGCTTTTGATGCTTTGGACGCTTTGGACTTGTTCTTCTTCTTCTCCGCTGTAATTGGTGTTTTCGGTGCTCAGAATTTTAGTTTAGAAAGAAAAAATAAGAATTTGGTTTCTTCTATTTCTTCTTCTCCTCCCTATTCTTCCCTTTGGACTCTCGTTTGCTCTCTGCCAAATTCGGCCTTGGGGAAGTCGTGTTCTTCTCATTTCATCACCCTTCGTCAGTTTTAGGTATCTGCCCTCTCCATTTTATATATTTTTTTCTTTTTTTTGGTTCTTTGGATGCTTTGGACTTCTTCTTTTCTTCTGCGGGAGTTGTTGTTTTTGTTGCTCATAATTTTAGTTTACAAAGGAAAGATAGGAATTTGGCGTCTTCTTCTTCTTCTCCGCCCTATTATTCTCTCTGGACCCTCGTCAGCTCTCTGTCAAATTCGGCCTTGGGGAAGTCGTGTTCTTCTTATTTCTTCACGCTTCGTCAGATTCAGGTATTTGTCCTCTCCATTTTATGTTTTTTTTTTCTTTTTTTGGACGCTTTGGACACTTTGGTCGATTTGTTTTTCTTCTTCTTTTCCTCTTCTGGAGTTGTTGTTGTCTTTGATGCTCATAATTTTAGTTTACAAAGGAAATATAGGAATTTGGTTTCTTCATCTTCTTATTCTCCGCCCTATTATTCTCTCTGGACTCTCGTCAGCTCTCTGTCAAATTCGGCGTTAGGAAATTCGTGGTCTTCTCATTACTTCACCATTTGTCACATTCAGGTATCTGCCCTCTTCACTTTATTTTTTTTTCATTTTTTGGATGCTTTGGACGCTTTGGACGCTTTGGACTTCTTCTTCTTGTTTTCTTCTTCTAGAGTTGTTGTTTTTAGTGCTCAGAATTTTAGTTTACAAAAGAAAGAAAGGAATTTGGTTTCTACTTCTTCTTCTTCTCCGCCCTATTATTCTCTCTAGTCTCTTGTCAGCTCTCTGTCAAATTCAGCCTTGGGGAAGTCGTGTTCTTCTCATTTCTTCACCCTTCGTCAGATTCAGGTATCTGCCCTCTGCATTTTATATATATATTTTTTATTTTTTGGATTCTTTGGACGCTTATGGAGTTGTTGTTTTCGGTGCTCAGAATTTTAGTTTACAAAGGAAAGATATGAATTTGCTTTCTTCTACTTCTTTTTCTCCGCCCTATTATTCCCTCTGGACTCTCGTTTGCTCTCTATCAAATTCGTCCTTGGGGAAGTCGTGGTCTTCTCATTTCTTCACCATTTGTCTCATTCAGGTATCTGCCCTCTCCACTTTATTTTTTTTTTCATTTTTTGGATGCTTTGGATGCTTTGGACTTCTTCTTCTTCTTCTTCTTTTTCTTTTCTTCTTCTGGACTTGTTATTTTTGGTGCTCATAATTTCAGTTTTCGAAGCAAAGATAAGAATTTGGTTTCTTCTTCTTCTTCTTCTCCGCCCTATTATTCTCTCTGGACTCTCGTCAGCTCTCTGTCAAATTCGGCCTTGGGGAAGTCGTGTTCTTCTCATTTCTTCTCCGTTCGTTAGATTCAGGTATCTGCCTTCTCCAATTTATATATTTTTTTTCATTTTTTGGATGCTTTGAACGTTTTGGACTTCTTCTTCTTCTTTTCTTCTTCTGGTGTTGTTGTTTTTGGTGCTCAGAATTTTAGTTTACAAAGGAAAGATTGGAATTTGGTTTCTTCTTCTTGTTCTTCTCCGCCCTATTATTCTCTCTGGACTCTCGTCATCTCATTGTCAAATTCGGCCTTGGGGAATTCGTGATCTTTTCATTTCTTCACCCTTTGTCAGATTCAGGTATCTGCCCTCACCATTTTATATTTTTTTCTTCATTTTTTGGATGCTTTGGATGCTTTGGATGCTATGGATTCTTAGGACTTCTTCTTCTTCTTCTTCTTCTTTTCTTCTTCTTGGGTTGTTGTTTGTTTTGGTGCTCAAAATTTTAGCTTACAAAGGAATGATAGGAATTTGGTTTCTTCTTCTTCTTCTTCTTCTTCTTCTTCTTCTTCTTCTTCTCCGCCCTATTATTCTCTCTGGACTCTTGATAGTTCTTTGTCAAAACCGGCCTTGGTGAAGTCGTGTTCTTCTCATTTCTTCACCCTTCGTCAGATTCAGGTATTCGCCCTCTCCATTTTATTTTATTTTTTTTTCATTTTTTGGACGCTTTGGACGCTTTGGACTTCTTCTTCTTCTTCTTCTTCTTCTTCTTGTTTTCTTCTTCTAGAGTTATTGTTTTTGGTGCTCAGAATTTTAGTTTACAAAGGAAATAAAGGAATTTGGTTTCTTCTTCTTCTTCTTCTCCGCCCTATTATTCTCTCTGGTCACTTGTCAGCTCTCGGTCAAATTCAGCCTTGGGGAAGTCGTGTTCTTCTCATTTCTTCACCCTTCGTCAGATTCAGGTATCTGCCCTCTGCATTTTATATATATATTTTTTTATTTTTTGGATTCTTTAGACGCTTTGGACTTCTTCCTCTTCTTCTTCTTCTTCGTCTTCTTTTCTTCTTCTGGAGTTGTTGTTTTCGGTGCTCAGAATTTTAGTTTACAAAGGAAAGATATGAATTTGCTTTCTTCTACTTCTTCTTCTCCGCCCTATTATTCCCTCTAGACTCTCGTTTGCTCTCTGTCAAATTCGGCCTTGGGGAAGTCATGTTCTTCTCATTTCATCACCCTTCGTCAGATTCAGGTATCTGCCATCTCCATTTTATATTTTTTTTTTTCATTTTTTGGATGCTTTGGGCGCTTTGGACTTGTTCTTCTTCTTCTCCGCTGGAGTTGTTGTTTTCATCGCTCAGAATTTTAGTTTACAAAGGAGCGATAGGAATTTGGTTTCTTATTCTTCTTCTCCGCCCTATTATTCTCTTTGGACTCCTGTTAGTTCTCTGTCAAATTCGGCCTTGGGGAAGTCATGTTCTTCTCATTTCATCACCCTTCGTCAGTTTTAGGTATCTGCCCTCTCCATTTTATATATTTTTTTTCTTTTTTTGGGTTCTTTGGACGCTTTGGACTTCTTCTTCTTTTCTTCTGCTGGAGTTGTTGTTTTTGGTGCTCAGAATTTAAGTTTACATAGGAAAAATAGGAATTTGGTTTCTTGATCTTCTTATTCTCCACCCTATTATTCTCTCTGGACTATCGTCAGCTTTCTGTCAAATTCGGCCTTAAGGAAGTCGTGGTCTTCTCATTTCTCACCATTTGTCTCATTCAGGTATCTACCCTCTCCACTTTATATTTTTTTTTTCATTTTTTGGATGCTTTGGACGCTTTGAATTTCTTCTTCTTCTTCTTCTTTCTCTTTTCTTCTTCTGGTGTTGTTGTTTTTGGTGCTCAGAATTTCAGTTTAAGAAGGAAAGATAGGAATTTGGTTTCTTCTTCTTCTTCTTCTCCGCCCTATTATTCTCTCTAGACTTTCGTCAGCTCTCTGTCAAATTCAGCATTGGGGAAGAAGTGTTCTTCTCATTTCTTCACCTTTCGTCAGATTCAAGTATATGCCCTTTCCAATTTATATTTTTTTTTCATTTTTTGGATGCTTTGGATGTTTTGGAGTTCTTCTTCTTCTTCTTCTTTTCTTCTGGAGTTGTTGTTTTTGGTGCTCAGAATTTTTGTTTACAAAGGAAAGATAGGAATTTGGTTTATTCTTCTTTTTCTTCTCCGCCATAGTATTCTCTCTGGACTCTCGTCAGCTCTCTGGCAAATTCGGCATTGGGGAAGTTGTGTTCTTCTTATTTCTTCTCCCTTCATCAGATTCAGGTATATGCCCTCTCCATTTTATATATATTTTTTTAATTTTTTGGACTCTTTGGACGCTTTGGATGCTTTGGACTTCTTCTTCATCTTCTTCTTCTTCTTTTCTTCTTTTGGAGTTGTTGTTGTTTTCGATGCTCAGAATTTTAGTTTACAAAGCAAAGATAGGAATTTGGTTTCTTCTACTTCTTCTTCTCCGTCCTATTATTCTCTCTGGACTCTCGTCAGCTCTCTGCCAAATTCGGCCTTGGGGAAGAGTTCTTTTCATTTCCTCTCCCTTCGTCAGATTTAGGCATCTACCCTCTCCATTTTATATTTTTTTTTTCATTTTTTGGATGCTTTGGACTTCTTCTTCTTCTTCTTTTCTTCTAGAGTTGTTGTTTTTGGTGCTCAGAATTTTAGTTTACAAAGAATAGATTGGAATTTGGTTTCTTCTTCTTCTTCTTCTCCGCCCTGTTTTTCTCTCTGGACTCTCGTTAGCTCTCTGTCAAATTCGGCGTTGGGGAAGTCGTATTCTTCTCATTTCTTCACCCTTCGTCAGATTCAGGTATTTGTCCTCTCTATTTTATAATTTTTTTTTTCATTTTTTGGGTTCTTTGGACGCTTTTGACGCTTTGGACTTCTTCTTCTTCTTTTCTTCTGCTGGAGTTGTTGTTTTTGGTGCTCAGAATTTTAGTTTACAAAGGAAAGATAGGAATGTAGTTTCTTCTTCTTCTTCTTCTCCGCCCTATTATTCTCTCTGGACTCTCGTCCGCTCTCTGTCAAATTCGGCCTTGGGGAAGTCGTGTTCTTCTTATTTCTTCTTGCTTCGTCAGATTCAGGTATCTGCTCTCTCCATTTTATATGTTTTTTTTCATTTTTTGGAAGCTTTGGACGCTTTGGAAGCTTTGGACGCTATAGACGCTTTGGACACTTTGGACGCTTTGTTCTTCTTCTTCTTCTTCTTTTCCTCTCTGGAGTTGTTGTTGTCTTTGGTGCTCAGAATTTTAGTCTATAAAGCAAATATAGGAATTTGGTTTCTTCTTCTTCTCCGCCCTATTATTCTCTCTGGACTCTCGTCAGCTCACTGTCAAATTCGGTCTTAGGGAAGTCGTGGTCATCTCATTTCTTCACCATTTGTAACATTCAGGTATCTGCCTTCTCCACTTTATATTTTTTTTTATCTTTTTTTGGATGCTTTGGACGCTTTGGACTTCTTCTTCTTCTTTTTCTTTTCTTCTTCTGGAGTTGTTGTTTTTGGTGCTCAGAATTTTTATTTACAAAGGAAAGATAGGAATTCTATTTCTTCTTCTTCTTCATCCCCGCCCTATTTTTCTCCCTGGACTCTCGTCAGCTCTCTGTCAAATTCGGCATTGGGGAAGTTCGGTTCTTCTCATTACTTCACCCTTCGTCATATTCAGGTATCTGCCCTCTACATTTAATGTTTTTTTTTTTCATTTTTTGGACGCTTTGGACGCCTTGGACTTCTTCTTCTTCTTCTTTTCTTCTGGAGTTGTTGTTTTTGGTGCTCAGATTTTTGTTTACAAGGGAAAGATAGGAATTTGGTTTCTTCGTCTTTTTCTTCTCCGCCCTAGTATTCTCTCTGGACACTCCTCAGCTCTCTGGCAAATTTGGCCTTAGGGAAGTCGTGTTCTTCTCATTTCTTCTCCCATTGTCAGATTCATGCATTTGCCCTCTCCATTTTTATTTTTTTTTTCATTTTTTGGACGGTTTGGATGGTTTGGACGGTTTGGACGCTTTTTTGTTGTTGTTGTTGTTCTTCTTCTTCTTCTTTTCTGCTTCTGGAGTTGTTATTTTTGGTGATCAGAATTTTCGTTTACAAAGGACAGATAGGAATTTGGTTTCTTCTTCTTCTCTGCCCTATTATTCTCTCTGAACTCTCGTCAGCTCTCTGTCAAATTCGGCCTTGGGGAAGTCGTGTTCCTCTCATTTCTTCACCATTCGTCAGATTCAGGTATCTGCCCTCTTGATTTTATTATTATTATTTTTTCATTTTTTGGGTTCTTTGGACGCATTGGACGCTTTGGACTACTTCTTTTCTTCTGCTGGAGTTATTGTTTTTTGTGCATAGAATTTTTGTTTACAAAGCAAAGATAGGAATTTGGTGTCTTCTTCTTCTTCTTCTCCGCCCTATAATTCTCTCTGGACTCTCGTCAGCTTTGTGTCAAATTCGGCCTTGCGGAAGTCGTGTTCTTCTCATTTCTTCGCCCTTTCTCAGATTCAGGTATCTGCCTTCTCCATTTTATTTTATTTTTTTTCATTTTTTGGATGCTTTGGACGCTTTAGACGCTTCGGACGCTTCGGACTTCTTCTTCTTCTTCTTCTTCTTCTTCTTCTTCTTCTTCTTCTTCTTCTTTTTCTTTTCTTCTTCTGGAGGAGTTGTTTTTGGTGCTCAGAATTTTAGTTTACAAAGGAAAGATAGGAATTTGGTTTCTTCTTCTACCTCTCTGCCCTATTATTCTCTCTAGTCTCTCGTCAGCTCTCTGTCAAATTGGGCCTTGGAGAAGTCGTGTTCTTCTCATTTCTTCACCCTTCGTCAGATTCAGATATCTGCCCTCTCCATTTTATATTTTTTTTTTCATTTTTTGGATGCTTTGGACACTTTGGATGGTTTGGTCTTCTTCTTCTTCTCCCTTTCTTCTTCTGGGGTTGTGGTTGGTTTTGGTGCTCATAATTTTACTTTACAAAGGTAAGATAGGAATTTCGTTTCTTCTTCTTCTTCTTCTCTGCCCTATTATTTTCTCTGGACTCTGGTCAGCTCTCTGTCAAATTCAGCATTGGGGAAGTTGTGTTCTTCTCATTTCTTCACCCTTCGTCAGATTCAGGTATCTGCCCTCTCCATTTTATATTTTTTTTTTCATTTTTTGAATGCTTTGGACGCTTTGGATGGTTTGGTCTTCTTCTTCTTCTTCCATTCTTCTTCTGGGGTTGTTGTTGGTTTTGGTGCTCATAATTTTAGTTTACAAAGGAAAGATTGGAATTTGGTTTCTTCTTCTTCTTCTTCTTCTTCTCTGCCCTTTTATTCTCTCTAGACTCTCGTCAGCTCTCCGTCAAATTCGGCATTGGGGAAGTCGTGGTCTTCTCATTTCTTCACCCCTCGTAAGATTCAGGTGTCTACCCTCTCCATTTTATATATTTTTTTTTCCATTTTTTGGACGCTTTGGACTTCTTCTTCTTCTTCTTTTCTTTTTCTAGAGTTGTTGTTGTTTTTGGTGCTTAGAATTTTAGTTTAGAAAGGAAAGATAGGAAGTCGGTTTTTTCTTCTTCTTCTTCTCTGCCCTTTTATTCTCTCTGGACTCTCGTCAGCTCTCTGTCAAATTCGGCCTTGGGGAAGTCGTGTTTTTTTCATTTCTTCACCCTTCGTCAGATTCAGGTATCTGCCCTCTCCATTTTGTATTTTTTTTTTCATTTTTTGGATGCTTTGGACACTTTGGATGGTTTGGATGCTTTGGACTTCTTCTTCTTGTTCTTATGTTTCTTCTTTTCTTCTTCTGGAGTTGTTGTTTTTGGTGTTCAGAATTTTAGTTTACAAGGGAGCGATAGGAATTTGGTTTCTTATTCTTCTTCTCCGCCCTATTATTCTCTCTGGACTCCTGTCAGCTCTCTGTCAAATTCGGCCTTGGGGAAGTGGTGTTCTTCTCATTTCTTCACCCTTCGTCAGATTCACGTATCTGCCCTCTGCATTTTATATTTTTTTTTTCATTTTTTGGATGCTTTGGTTGCTTTGGATGGTTTGGACTTCTTCTTCTTCTTCTTCTTCTTCTTCTTCTCCTTCTTCTAGGGTGGTTGTTGTTTTTGGTGCTAAGAATTTTAGTTTAAAAAGGAAAGATAGGAATTTGATTTCTTCTTCTTCTTCTTCTCTGCCCTGGTATTCTCTCTGGACTCTCATCAGCTCTCTGTCAAAGTCAGCCATGGGGAAGTCGTGTTTTTCTCATTTCTTCACCCTTTGTCAGATTCAGGTATTCGCCCTCTCGATTTTATTTTATTTTTTTTTCATTTTTTGGATGCTTTGGACGCGTTGTACGCTTTGTCACTTTGGACTTCTTCTTCTTCTTCTTCTTTTCTTCTTCTGCAGTTGGTTTTTTTGTGCTCAGAATTTTAGTTTACAAAGAAAAGATAGGAATTTGGTTTCTTTTTCTTCTTCTTCTTCTCCGCCCTATTATTCTCTTTGGACTCTCGTCAGCTCTCTGTCAAGTTTGGCCATGGGGAAGTCGTGTTCTTCTCATTTCTTCACCCTTCGTCAGATTCAGGTATCTGCCCTCTCCATTTTATATTTTGTTTTTCAATTTTTTGGGTTCTTTGGACGCTTTGGACTTTTTCTTCTTCTTTTCTTCTGCTGGAGTTGTTGTTTTTGGTGCTCAGAATTTTAGTTTACAAGTGAAAGAAAGGAATTTAGTTTCTTCTTCTTCTTCTTCTCTGCCCTATTATTCTCTCTGGACTCTCATCAGCTCTCTGTAAAATTCAGCGTTGGGGAAGTCGTGTTCTTCTCATTTCGTCACCCTTCGTCAGATTCAAGTATCTGCCCTCTTCGTTTTATATATATTTATTTAATTCTTTGAATTCTTTGGACGCTTTGGATGCTTTTAACTTCTTCTTCTTCATCTTCTTCTTCTTCTAGAGTTGTTGTTTTCGGTGCTCAGAATTTTAGTTTACAAAGGAAAGATAGGAATTTGGTTTTTTCTTCTTCTTCTCAAGCCTATTATTCTCTATGGACTCTCGTCAGCTCTCTGTCAAATTCGGCCTTAGGGAAGTCGTGGTCTTTTCATTTCTTCACGATTTGTCACATTCAGGTATCTGCCCTCTCCATTTTATATGTTTTTTTTTTTCATTTTTTGGATGCTTTGGACGCTTTGGACACTTTGGATGCTTTGTTCTTCTTATTTATGTTTTCCTCTTCTGGAGTTATTGTTGTCTTTGATGCTCATAATTTTAGTTTACAAAGGAAATATAGGAATTTGGTTTCTTCATCTTCTTATTCTCCGCCCTGTTATTCTTCTGGACTCTCGTCAGCTCTCTGTCAAATTCGGCGTTAAGGAAGTTGTGGTCTTCTAATTTCTTCACCATTTGTCTCATTCAGGTATCTGCCCTCTCCACTTTATTTTTTTTTCCATTTTTTGGATGCTTTGGACGCTTTGGACTTCTTCTTCTTCTTCTACTTTTTCTTTTCTTCTTCTGGAGTTGTTGTTTTTGGTGCTCAGAATTTGAGTTTATGAAGGAAAGAAAGGAATTTGGTTTCTTCTTCTTCTTCTTCTCCGCCCTATCATTCTCTCTGGAGTCTCGTCAGCTCTCTGTCAAATTCGGCATTGGGGAAGTCGTGTTCTTCTCATTTCTTCACCCTTCGTCAGATTCAGGTATCTGCCCTCTCTATTTTATATATATATTTTTTTCATTTTTTGGATGCTTTGGTTGCTTTGGATGGTTTGAACTTCTTCTTCTTCTTCTTTTCTTCTTCTGGGGTGGTTGTTGTTTTGGGTGCTCAGAATTTTAGTTTACAAAGGAAAGATAGGAATTTGGTGTCTTTTTCTTCTTCTTCTCTGCCCTATTATTCTCTTTGGACTCTCGTCTGCTCTCTGTCAAATTCGGCCTTAGGGAAGTCGTGGTCTTCTCATTTCTTCACCATTTGTCACATTCGGGTATATGCCTTCTCCATTTTATATGTTTTTTTTTTTTTTCATTTTTTGGATGCTTTGGACGCTTTGGATGCTTTGGATGCTTTGTTCTTCTTCTTTTTCTTTTCCTCTTCTGGAGTTGTTGTTGTCTTTGATGCTCATAATTTTTGTTTACAAAGGAAATATAGGAATTTGGTTTCTTCATCTTCTTATTGTCCGCCCTATTATTCTCTTTGGACTCTCGTCAGCTCTCTGTCAAATTCGGCCTTAGGAAAGTCGAGGTCTTCTCATTTCTTCACCATTTTTCTCTTTCAGGTATCTGCCCTCTCCACTTTATTTTTTTTAAAATTTTTTGGACGCTTTGGACGCTCTGGACTTCTTCTTCTTCTTCTTCTTCTTCTTATTCTTCTTCTCTCCACTTTATTTTTTTTAAATTTTTTGGACGCTTTGGACTTCTTCTTCTTCTTCTTTAGTTTTTCGTTAAATTTTTTCTCTCCACTTTATTTTTTTTAAAATTTTTTGGACGCTTTGGACGATTTGGACTTCTTCTTCTTCTTCTTCTTCTTTTTTATTTTTTTTAACTTTTTTGGACGCTTTGGACGCTTTGGACGCTTCTTCTTCTTCTGGAGTTGTTGTTTTTGGTGCTCAGAATTTTAGTTTATAAAGCAAATATAGGAATTTGGTTTCTTCTTCTCCACCCTATTATTCTCTCTGTACTCTCGTCAGCTCACTGTCAAATTCAATCTTAGGGAAGTCGTGGTCATCTCATTTCTTCACCATTTGTAACATTCAGGTATCTGCCTTCTCCACTTTATACTTTTTTTCATTTTTTGGATGCTTTGGACGCTTTGGACTCCTTCTTCTTCTTATTCTTTTTCTTTTCTTCTTCTGGAGTTGTTGTTTTTGGTGCTCAGAATTTTAGTTTACAAAGGAAAGATAGGAATTCTGTTTCTTCTTCTTCTTCATCCCCGCCCTATTTTTGTCTCTGGACTCTCGTCAGCTCTCTGTCAAATTCGGCATTGGGGAAGTCGGGTTCTTCTCATTTCTTCACCCTTCGACATATTCAGGTATCTGCCCTCTCCATTTTATTTTATTTTTTCATTTTTGGGATGCTTTGGACTCATTGGACGCTTTGGACTTCTTCTTCTTCTTCTTCTGTTTCTTTTCTTCTTCTGGAGTTCTTGTTTTTGGTGGTCAGAATTTTAGTTCACAATGGAAAGATTGGAATTTGGTTTCCTCTTCTTCTTCTTCTACGCCCTATTTTTCTCTCCGGACTCTCGTAAGCTCTCTGTCAAATTCGGCATTGGGGAAGTCGGGTTCTTCTAATTTATTCCCCCTTCGCCAGATTCAGGTATCTGCCCTTTATTTATTTTTTTTTTCATTTTTTGTATGCTTTGGACACTTTGGACGCTTTCGACGCTTTCGACTTCTTCTTCTTCTTCTTCTTCTTTTCTTCTTCTGGAGTTGTTGTTTTTGGTGTTCAAAATTTTAGTTTACAAAGGAAAGATAGGAATTTGGTTTCTTCTTCTTCTTCTTCTCCGCCCTATTATTCTCTCTGGACTCTCGTCACCTCTCTGTCAAATGTGGCATTGGGGAAGTCGTGTTCTTCTCATTTCTTCACTCTTCGTCAGATTCAGGTATCTGCCCTCTCCTTTTTAAATATATATTTTTTAATTTTTTGGATGCTTTGGACTTCTTCTTCTTCTTCTTCTTCCTTTGTTCTTCTGGAGTTGTTGTTTTTGGTGCTCTTAATTTTAGTTTACAAAGGATAGATAGGAATTTGGTTTCTTCTTTCGTGTTCTTCTCATTTCTTCACTCTTCGTCAGATTCAGGTATCTGCCCTCTCCTTTTTAAATATAGATTTTTTCATTTTTTGGATGCTTTGGACGCTTTGGCCACTTTCGACTTCTTCTTCTTCTTCTTCTCTGCCCTATTATTCTCTCTAGACTCTCGTCACCTCTCTGTCAAATTTTGCATTGGGGAAGTCGTGTGCTTCTCATTTCTTCACTCTTCGTCAGATTCAGGTATCTGCCCTCTCCTTTTTAAATATATATTTTTTCATTTTTTGGATGCTTTGGACTTCTTCTTCTTCTTCTTCTTCTTTTCTTCTTCTGGAGTTGTTGTTATTGGTGCTCAGAATTTTAGTTTACAACGGATAGATAGGAATTTGGTTTCTTCTTTTTCTTCTTTTCCGCCTTATTATTCAATCTGGACTCTCGTAAGCTCTCTGTCAAATTTGTTCTTGGGGAAGTCGTGTTCTTCTCATTTCTTCACCCTTCGTCAGATTCAGGTATCTGCCCTCTCCTTTTTAAATATATATTTTTTCATTTTTTGGATGCTTTGGCCTTCTTCTTCTTCTTCTGGAGTTGTTGTTATTGGTGCTCAGAATTTTAGTTTACAAAGGAAAGATAGGAATTTGGTTTCTTCTTCTTCTTCTCCGCCCTATTATTCTCTCTGGACTCCCCCTTCGTCAGATTCAGGTATCTGCCCTCTCCTTTTTAAATATATATTTTTTCATTTTTTGGATGCTTTGGCCTTCTTCTTCTTCTTCTGGAGTTGTTGTTATTGGTGCTCAGAATTTTAGTTTACAAAGGAAAGATAGGAATTTGGTTTCTTCTTCTTCTTCTCCGCCCTATTATTCTCTCTGGACTCCCCCTTCGTCAGATTCAGGTATCTACCCTCTCCATTTTTTTTTTCATTTTTTGGATGATTTCGACGCTTTCGACGCTTTGGACGCTTTGGACTTCTTCTTTTTCTTCGTCTTCTTCTTCTTTTTTTCTTCTGGAGGAGTTGTTTTCGGTGCTCAAAATTTTAGTTTACAAAGGAAAGATTGGAATTTGGTTTCTTCTCATTCTTTTCCGCCCTATTATTCTCTCTGGACTCCCGTCAGCTCTTTGGCAAATTCGGCCTTGGGGAAGTCATGTTCTTCTCATTTCTCCACCCTTCGTCAGATTGAAGTATATGCCCTCTCGATTTTATATTTTTTTTTCATTTTTTGGATGCTTTGGACGCTTTGGATGCTTTGGATGCTTCAGACTTCTTCTTGTTCTTCTTTTCTTCTTCTTGGGTTGTTGTTGTTTTTGGTGGTTAGAATTTTAGTTTACATAGGAAAGTAAGGAATTTGGTTTCTTCTTCTTCTTCTTCTCCGCCCTATTATTCTCTCTTGTCTCTCGTCAGCTCCCTGTCAAATTCATCCTGGGGGAAGTCGTGTTCTTCTCATTTCTTCACCCTTCGTCAGATTTAGGTATTTGCCCTCTCCATTTTATATATATATTTTTTCATGTTTTCGATTCTTTGGACACTTTGGACCATTTGGACGCTTTGGACTTCTTCTTCTTCTTCTGGAGTTGTTGTTGTTTTCGGTGCTCAAAATTTTAATTTACAAAGGAAAGATAGGAATCTGGTTTCTTCTACTTCTTCTTCTCCGCCCTATTGTTCTCTCTGGACTCTCGTCAGCTCTCTGTCAAATTCGGCCTTAGGGAAGTCATGTTCTTCTCATTTCGTAACCCTTCGTTAGATTCAGGTATCTGCCCTCTCCATTTTATTTTTTTTTCATTTTTTGGGTTCTTTGGATGCTTTGGACGCTTTGGATGCTTTGGACTTCTTCTTCTTCTTCTGGGGTTGTTGTTTTTGGTGCTCAGAATTTTAGTTTACAAAGGAAAGATAGGAATTTGGTTTCTTCTTGTTCTTCTCCGCCCTATTATTTTCTCTGGACTCTCGTCAGCGCTCTATCAAATTCGGCCTTAGGGAAGTCGTGTTCTTCTCATTTCTTCACCTTTTTCCAGATTCAGGTATATGCGCTCTCCATTTTATATATTTTTTTCATTACTTGGATGTTTTGGACGCTTTGGACTTCTTCTTCTTCTTCTCTGGAGTTGTTGTTTTTGGTGCTCAGAATATTAGTTTACAAAGGAAAGATAGGAATTTTGTTTCTTTTTCTTCTTCTTCTCCGCCATATTATTCTCTTTGGACCCTCGTCTTCTCTCCGTCAAATTCAGCCTTGGGGAAGTCGTGTTCTTCTCATTTCCTCACCCTTCGTCCGATTCCGGTATCTGCCCTCTCCATTTTATATATATATATTTTTTCATTTTTTGCATGCTTATGACGCTTTGGATTTCTTCTTCTTCTTCTTCTTCTTCTTTTCTTCTTCTGGAGTTGTTGTTTTTGGTGCTCAGAATTTTAGTTTACAAAGGAAAGATAGTTATTTGATTTCTTCTTCTTCTTCTTCTCCGCCCTATTATTCCCTCTCAACTCTCGTCAGCTCTGCGTCAAATTTGGCCTTGGGGAAGTTGTGTTCTTCTCAATTCTTCACCCTTCGTCAGATTCAGGTATCTGCCCTCTCCATTTTATATATTTTCTTCATTTTTTTGACGCTTTGCACATCTTCTTCTGCAGTTGTTGTTGTTTTTGGTGCTCGGAATTTTAGATTACAAGGGCAAGATAGGAATTTGGTTTCTTCTTCTCCTTCTTCTCTGTCCTATTATTCTCTCTGGACTCTCGTCAGCTCTCTGTCAAATTCGGCCTTGGGGAAGTCATGTTCCTCTGATTTCTTCACCCTTCGTCAGATTCCGGTATCTGGCCTCTCCATTTTATTTTATTTTTTTCATTGTTTGGATGCTTTAGACGCTATGGCCTCTTTTTGGGTTTCATCTTCTTCGTCTTTCTATTCTTTTCTTCTTCTGGAGTTGTGGTTTTTGGTGCTCAGAATTTTTGTTTACAAAGGAAAGATAGTTATTTGGTTTCTTCTTCTTCTTCTTCCTCTCTGCCCTATTATTCCCTCTGGACTCTCGTCAGCTCTCCATCAAATTCGGCCTTGGGGAAGTCGTGTTCTTCTCATTTCTTCACCCTTCATCAGAATCAGGTATTTGCCGTCTCCATTTTATATTTTTTCTTTCATTTTTTGATGCTTTGGACGCTTTGGACTTATTATTCTTCTTCTTCTTTTCTTCTTCTGCAGTTGTTGTTGTTTTTGGTGCTTAGAAATTTAGTTTACAAAGGAAAGATATGAATTTGATTTCTCCTTCTTCTTCTTTTGCGCCCTATTATTCTCTCTAGACTCTCGTCACCTCTCCGTCAAATTCGGCCTTGGAGAAGTCGTGTTCTTCTCACTTCTTCACCCTTCGTCAGATTCTGGGATCTGCCATCTCCATTTTATATATATTTTTAATTTTTTGACGCTTTGGACGCTTTGGACTTCTTCTTCTGCAGTTGTTGTTGTTTTTGGTGCTCGGAATTTTAGTTTACAAAGGAAAGATAGGAATTTGGTTTCTTCTTCTCCTTCTTTTCCGTCCTATTATTCTCTCTGGACTCTCGTCACCTGTCTGTCAAATTCGGCCTTGGAGAAGTCGTGTTCTTCTAATTTCTTCACCCTTCGTCAGATTTCGGTATCTGCCCTCTTCATTTTATATTTTTTTTTCATTTTTTGGATGCTTTGGTTGCTTTGGACGCTTTGGACGCTTTGGATTTCTTCTTCTTCTTCTTCTTCTTCTTCTTCTTCTTCTTTTCTTCTTCTGGAGTTGTTGTTTTTGGTGCTCAGAATTTTATTTTACAAAGGAAAGATAGTTATTTGATTTCTTCTTCTTCTTGTTCTCTGCCCTATTATTCCCTCTGGACTCTCGTCAGCTCATCGTCAAATTCGTCCTTGGGGTAGTTGTGTTCTTCTCATTTCTTCACCCTTTGTCAAATTTAGGTATCTGCCCTCTCCATTTTATTTTATTTTTTTCATTTTTTTGATGCTTTGGACGCTTTGGACTTCTTCTTCTTCCTATTTTTCTTTTCTTCTTCTGCAGTTGTTGTTGTTTTTGGTGCTCAGAATTTTAGTTTACAAGGGAAAGATAGGAATTTGGTTTCTTCTTCTTCTTCTTCTCCGCCCTATTAATCTCTCTGGACTCTCATCAACTCACTGTCAAATTCAGCCATGCGAAAGTCGTGTTCTGCTCATTTCTTCACCCTTCGTCAGATTCATGTATCTGCCCTCTCCATTTACATTTTTTTTTCTATTTTTTGGATTCTTTGGACGCTTTGGACACTTTGGATGCATTGGATTTCTTCTTCTTCATCTTCATCTTCTTTTTTTCTTCTGCAATTGTTGTTTTTGGTGCTCAGAATTTTAGTTTACAAACGAAAGATAGGAATTTGGTTTCTTCTTCTTCTTCTTCTTCTCCACCCTATTATTCTATCTGGACTCTCATAAGCTCTCAGTCAAATTTGGCCTTGGGGAGGTCGTGTTCTTCTCATTTCTTCACCTGTCGTCAGATCCAGGTATCTGCCCTCTCCATTATATATATTTTTTTCATTTCTTGGATGCTTTGGACGCTTTGGACGCTTTGTATGCTTTGGACTTCTTCTTCTTCTTCTTCTTCTTCTTCTTCTTCTTCTTCTTCTTCTTTTCTTCTTTTAGAGTTTTTGTTATTTTTGGTGCTTAGAATTTTAGTTTACAAAGGAAAGATAGGAATTTGGTTTCTTCTTATTCTTCTTCTCCGCCCTATTATTTTCTCTGGACTCTCGTCAGCTCTCTGTCAAATTTGGCCTTGGGGAGGTCGTGTTCTTCTCATTTCTTCACCCTTCGTCAGATTCAGGAATCTGACCTCTCTATTTTATATATTTTTTTTTTTATTTTTTGGACGCTTTGGACGCTTTGGGCGCTTTAGATGCTTTGGACTTCTTCTTCTTCTTCTTCTTCTTCTTCTTCCTCTTCTTTTCTTATTCTGGAGTTGTTGTTTTCGGTGCTCAAAATTTTAGTTTACA
Organism: Morus notabilis; assembly: GCF_000414095.1. Classification (NCBI taxonomy): domain Eukaryota; kingdom Viridiplantae; phylum Streptophyta; class Magnoliopsida; order Rosales; family Moraceae; genus Morus; species Morus notabilis. The sequence goes on along the minus strand of NW_010361080.1, from coordinate 43,876 downwards.
AAGGAAAGATAGGAATTTTGTTTCTTGTTCTTCTTCTTCTTCGCGCTATTATTCTCGCTGGACTCTCGTTAGCTCTCTGTCAAATTCGGCCTTAGGGATGTCGTGTTCTTCTCATTTCTTCACCCTTCGTCAGATTTAGGTCCCTGCCCTCTCCATTTTATTTTATTTTTTCATTTTTTGGATGCTTTGGACGCTTTGGCCACTTTGGACTTCTTCTTCTTCTTCTTCTTCTTTGATTCTTCTTCTAGAGTTGTTGTTGTTTTTGGTGCTCAGAATTTTATTTTTCAAAGGAAAGATAAGAATTTGGTTTCTTCTTCTTCTTCTCCGCCAGAATATTCTTTCTGGACTCTCGTCAGCTCTCTGTCAAATTCATCCTTGGGGAAATCGTGTTCTTCTCATTTCTTCACCCTTCGTCAGATTCAGGTATCTGTCCTCTCCATTTTATATTATTTTTTCATTTTTTCGATGCTTTGGCCGCTTTGGACTTCTTTTGCTTCTTCTTCTTCTTCTTCTTCTAGAGTTCTTCTTCTTCTTTTTTGTTGGGAATAGTGTCCTAAAAGCCTGAGTTGTAATAGGATATTTATTATTTAATTAATAAAAGAGTTTATTCATCATTTTATGTGCATATATTTATGAATATTTTATGAATATTTTATGAATATCAAATGAAAATTCCGTGATTGTTTATGTAACCTTAAACATAGTATATAAGTGTTATATACGAGAGGATAGTGTTAAAGGATAATAATAAAAAACATTGTTCATGATGAATTTAATTAAAGTTTAGAATCTTTAATTAAAACATTATTAATACATGTCATTCCCATTTAGACTGGAAAGGTGTTATCCGCACTGTTAATATGGCGAGATATTGAATGAGTGTATTTCGCATAATAAGATTATGTGGAACAAGGACACAGACACAATATGAATTTCTAATAATTTTCGTTATGCATAGAAATTCTGATTGAGTCTACCGATGGTCACATATAGTGTGATCTTAATCCTGAGTTCTTAACAATCTCCTATTTATGGATTTATGTCTTTTGATTTACTCAGTACGGATTCCGAGACCCTGAATCCTATTCCTTGTATTTTGGAGACATAATGAAATAGGTAGCTGGGAATGTTATTATACGAGATGGAATCCATTCCTTTTTGAGAAAAAAATAGATAAATAATTCTCTTGAGTGTTGATTCGGTACTTGGATTAGTAAGAGCGCTCTGGTTCATGAATGTGTTTTATGAATCACTATCCATTAGAGAATCAATGGTACTCAAGGATGCAGATATAATTAGAGAGGTTAACGGATTCTACTTGACTCTAATTATGAATTATTTATGTTAGATTGATCTATATGTAATGACTATATCAAATGGACACTTTGCAGTTTAGAAGTAATTAATGTCTGTGATTTCGAGAGTTCAATTCCAAGTTTATAGTTAAGTAACTATTGGAATTAATAGAATTAATTAATTAATTAAAGTGTTTAATTAATTATTAATTTTATTAGAGCTCGGGATTATAGGTCCATATGTCCCCGCGTCATCCTTGTAATTCTACCAGACACAAAGGGCAAAATGAGAATTTTAGAATTACGGAATTCTAAAAGTAAATACTCGAAAAATAATTAAGTGAGAATTAATTATTATTTAAATAATGTGATTATTTAAATTTGCATTTGAACACATCTAGATTTATCCATTTAAACTTATTTGATAAGTTGTTCAATTTAGAATTCAAATTAATTTAAGTTTGACTTAAATTGGAATTTGAATTTGAGTCAAAATTGGACTACAGGGTAAAGGATGATTTTTCTCTTCCTTTCCTATCTGAATTGGCGCCACACACAGGGTTGGGAAACCCTAATATGGCCGGCCACCTTGGAGATAAGGGGAAGGGTTTTTTTGTTCAAAATTCAAAATTGGAGATAATGATTTAATTCTGTTTTGAAGTCTGACTTCTACTCTTTAAATATGAGAATGATAGAAAATTGTGAACACAATTTTTGACACATATTTTTCAGCCCTAAACAGAGTGTGGCCAAAATTCATATTGGAAAAAGAGAGAGAAAATATTTTTCTCCAAAAATTCCACATTGTGCATGCGTTGGTATTTGTGGAAATTCGAGTGTTTAAGAAACCTATTTTGTCTCACGTGTGCCCACACACACGTCTACGTGGAATCAAGGAATTGACGTGGAAGACTTTGGTATTCTAAACACAAACTTGGAATAAGGACTGTTCGTGGTCAAAGAATTCAAGTTATCATCCGAGTCGGCTTCCAGGTATTTTTCCGGATTGAATTCTTCATGTAAATTAATGCGATTAATTTATTCGTGCATAAATTAATATAATCTACCGAGTATATCAAAAGTTTTATGAAAATTTTTGTTATACATGATCCGCCTCTCCCGCACCACGCTTCCGCACCCGAATTCGATTCGGGAACCAGCAATTGGTATCAGAGCGGTCTATAGATGATACTAATTTATGCTTCGATTATTTGATAATCAGAATTAATATATTAAATATGTGATATTTAATTATGTATGTATGTGATGGGTAGACACTAGTATTTATGGATGTTTATTTTAATTCATGTTGATGAATGTATGGATAGTGGATTTGGTCGTTAATTATATGGTTCCATGGATCGGTTATATTTATTCATTGATTAAATTATTTGTAATTTTATTCGGGATTAGAATTATTGTAATTCTAGGTTTTGGGTAAAATTAGGGTCTTTGATTTTGAATCAAAAAGGAGGCCTTGAAGATCAAGTTTGAAGCCTTCAAAGAAACCCAGAAAACTGCCTAGAAAATTTACAGAAATCGGCCAAAGCGCGCGGCCCAGCGCGCGCCCATCGCGCCCCAGCGCGTGGCTGAGCGCGCCC